>NC_082381.1:11510805-11633305 GCF_027477595.1 Haemorhous mexicanus
ACTCCAGCAGAACCAAAGCCTTTCACTATTGACACGTTTTATCAAACCGAGGCACTGCAGTGACCCCGTTCTGTGGGTAATTAGTGCCCTCCCTGCTGCTGGGTAACGAGCCCCTGGCTGCTGTCACTGCTCCGTGCCACGCTGGCTCTGTCTCTGCTGTGCCCGGGGGTCCCTGGGTCCCTGCTGGCCTGCCCTGTTCCCAGCCCAGCTGTCCCCAGGAGTTTCTCCCTTCTCCAGGCGCTGTCCCCGCCGTGCTGGCGGCCCCTGGGTGCGGCCCTGGCCCTGGGTGTCCTGGCAGGAGCTCCCAGCGCGGGGCTGCTGAGCCGGCCCAGCCCAGCCCTGCCCAGGGCAGCCGGGATGGCTCTGCCCGAGGCCGGGCACGCTGCGAGCTCGCTGCTGCTGGCTGCTGGGCTCAAACCTCCTTTCCCGAGCCCACGGTGCCCCAGGCTGCCAGATCCGCGTTTTCCTGGGGGAGCTGTGACACCCTCCAGCACTCAGGGCACACGGAGTGCTGCCCGAGGTGCACACGGGCTCCAGGGTGCCTGGGAGGGGAGCAGGCAGAGCAGGCAGAGCCCTGTGGCTCCACTCAGCATCCCCACGAGGTGCCTGAGCTCTGCAGTCAGCCAGGGAGAAAAGGATTTCTCTCAGCTAAGCTGCCTGTGACCCGGGGCAAAGGCAATTACAGAGCAGCTGCTCCCACTGTGCCCGTGATTAGCGGGCTAATTGAGCCTTCCTTCCTGGCTGCAGGCCTGGCCGGCTGGCCGAGGAGCAGCGTGCCCAAAGCAGCCACAGCCAGCAGTGACAGCAGAGGAGCAGTGTCCCCAGGGCAGCTCCCAGAGCACCCCAGCAGTGACAGCAGAGGAGCAGTGTCCCCAGGGCAGCTCCCAGAGCACCCCAGCAGTGACAGCAGAGGAGCAGTGTCCCCAGGGCAGCTCCCAGAGCAGCCCAGCAGTGACAGCAGAGGAGCAGTGTCCCCAGGGCAGCTCCCAGAGCACCCACAGCCAGCAGTGACAGCAGAGGAGCAGTGTCCCCAGGGCAGCTCCCAGAGCACCCCAGCAGTGACAGCAGAGGAGCAGTGTCCCCAGGGCAGCTCCCAGAGCACCCCAGCAGTGACAGCAGAGGAGCAGTGTCCCCAGGGCAGCTCCCAGAGCACCCACAGCCAGCAGTGACAGCAGAGGAGCAGTGTCCCCAGGGCAGCTCCCAGAGCACCCCAGCAGTGACAGCAGAGGAGCAGTGTCCCCAGGGCAGCTCCCAGAGCACCCCAGCAGTGACAGCAGAGGAGCAGTGTCCCCAGGGCAGCTCCCAGAGCACCCCAGCAGTGACAGCAGAGGAGCAGTGTCCCCAGGGCAGCTCCCAGAGCACCCAGAGCCAGCAGTGACAGCAGAGGAGCAGTGTCCCCAGGGCAGCTCCCAGAGCACCCCAGCAGTGACAGCAGAGGAGCAGTGTCCCCAGGGCAGCTCCCAGAGCACCCCAGCAGTGACAGGGCGTTCAGTCCCAGTGCTGCTGCCAGCCAGGGAGCCTGTCCCAGCCGCAGGGGATGTAGCACTGCCCTCCCGAGAGCTTTCCAGCAGAGTCCCCAGGGAAAGCACGGCACAGCTGCCCAGGTCCCCCGCTGACACACGCTCAGGGCTGTGCCAGCTCCAGGAAGCCTCATTATTCACTCTGAGCCGTGGCTCTCTCCAGTCTCTGCTAGCAGGAACAGACTGGCAGGTCCCAAGCCCGTTTTGGCAGAGGACCAGGAGTCTCAGTGTGCCTGCTGCTCCTCCAGTCTCGCTCTCTGTTGGAACAGTGTGAGAGGGGCTGTTTCCCAGAGCATTGCTCAGGAGGAGATGGAGGAATGTGAGCAAATCTGGGCAACGCCGAGTGAAGTGCGACACAGGACTGAGCAGAGACTGCAGAGAACAGCAGGAGGGGACAGGAGTGCTGCTAAGGAGCAGTACAGCTCTGCCAGGACGGGGACTGGGGAGTTCTGGGCACAAGCTGTTCCCCTGGAACCACCCCATTGTGCCCGTCCCTTTGTGAGATGGGGGATGAGGAACATGTCCTGTGGGAGGTGTTCCCATTGGATTGGGCAGAGACCTCCGGTGCGAGGTGACTGCAAGGCAGAGCCTTTGGCTTTGACACTGCCCTGAGCTGTCCTTGGGATGTTTGTGTACCTTTCCAGAATTCCCTCAAACCTCTGAACTCCAAGCCTGGACAGTTCATGCCACAATTATCACTTCAGCTGCAGTCAGTCCCATAATTACAGGAGAATTTCCCCTTCCATTCCCTGGAGCTGCGGGAAGATTGCTTCTCTGGCACTGCCCTGAGCACTCTGACCAGAGCATGGCACGACCTGTGAGTAGTGGGTACAGCATGAGCAGCTGGCAGAAGGTGCAGGTGCTGCCACAGGGGCACTGGTGGAGAGAGGAGAGGCCAGGCTCCACAGCAGCAGGAGAGAGGCTCTGCAGGGGCAAGGGCAGAACTCCTCAGCAGCTGTGTCAGTCGCAGCACACAGTGCTCATGTAACACCAAGGTACAGCTGTCAGAAACACTGAATTAGACACAGGTCTTTAAAGAAACCCCACATGACAGTGATGCCTCAGGTGTAGCTTTTCTATTTTTCACATTCTGTGCTGCTTTAGTGAGTGGGTCTGGGTTCATATTATGGGATGGTGAGCTCTGTGCACAGAACAGGGAGACAAAACAATTCCTGCTCCAGCTGGGCACCAAGGACAAATGAGCCAAATCTCAGCCCAGGAGCACAAACCCCGTGGGCTGGAGAGAGAAAAACAAGCAGGGTGGGAGTGCCTGGGCTAAAGCTGGGCTGGGACAGTGAACTGCAAGGTGCAAATGGAGCAGAGCTGATCCCAGGGAGAGACCCCGTGCCTGGCCGTGCATTTTGGGGCCATTTTGGGTCATCTTGGGTGCAGCCCTGGCTGGGCTCTGGTGCTGCCCAAGGTGCATCCATGGAGGAGATCCTTGGAATCAATCCCTGCTTTATTCTGGGACTCTGCCCAGCCTCTGTTCCAGGTCAGCCTTCTCAAGGCATCAATAGCAGTGGGGAAAAAATATTTAGAGGCTGGCAGTTCCTCTGGGAGGAGACTGAGCAGACCAAGGAAGTACAAGGATTGGAAGAAGGGTCAAGAAATGTGGAAACAGCCTGCAGAGATCTGCAGATGTCCTGCCAGTGCTGTGAGGAGGAAGCAGCCAGGCAGCTCTGTGTGGTCAGCACTGCTGGAGCATCACAGCACAGCTGTTTGGCCGTGGTGGTACCAAGATCACTGATCACATCCCTGACAGCAAGGAGCATTAAGAACCTGCCACTCTTTATGTGGTTAGATGCACGAGGGGCAGCTCCTCTGGAATGTCATGCATGTGGAGCACAGAAAAGGTTCCTGCTGGATTCTAAATTTCACAGACATTCATTTAATTTTCTGGAATAAGCATACATAGGATAGTAATTTCCCCAAAATCATTAACTTAGGTGCCCTTCCCTTTGCTTGTGGATTCTTCTGTCCCAGGGCTCTCCTGGAGGTCACAGACCCCGGAGCTGCAGCTGAGCACTTGAGGAACTGGTGTTACTTTCCAAAAGTGGAGCTGAGCTGGCATGGCTGGGCGGGTGAGCCTCCCGTTCCTCTTGGTTAATGTTTGACAGGCTCCTGCGGAATGAGCATTGTGTGCTCCCACAGGCCAGTGGGTGGTGAAGAATGGCCATTGTGCCAGCCCACTCGCTGTGCAAACTCCAGCAGCTCTTCCTGGGCCGCCAGCAGGGTGCTCATCACACCTGCTGTCCCTGCCAGGCCTGGGGACACCCGGGGCCCTGGGCTGAGGGCCAGCAGTGCAGAGTGGTGCATCTGCTGGGGGTCAGGGCTCTGGCAGCTCCCTGTCACTGCTGGCACTGCTTAGGAACAGGCTCCCCTGTGGTATTTTCTGGGTCCCCAGGATGAAGGAGGAACTGAGAATCTGACTCCATGTTCTTAGAAGGCTGATATGATATGATATGATATGATATGATATGATATGATATGATATGATATATGATATGACATGACATATGATATGATATGATATGATATGATATGATATGATATGATATGGTGATACTTTACTAAAACTAGACTAAAGAATAGAGAGAGGATCCTTACAGAAGGCTTAACAAGATAATGATTAAAAACTCATGACTGACTCCTCAGAGTCCAACACAGCTGATGGTGATTGATCATCAACTAAAACCAATTCACATGTTGGATAAACACTCGCCAACCGCATTCCAAAGCAGCAAAACGGGGAGAAACAAAGGAGATAATATTGTTTATATTTTTCTCTGAGGCTTCTCAGCTTCCCAGAAAATCCTGAGCAAGGGGATTTTCCGGAAAATGTGACAGTGACACTCACCTTTTTCTAGCTGAGAGCCCATTGACAAGAGGACACAGAGTGTGATTTCCAGCGGTTGGCAGAGCAGCCTCAGAGGGTCTCTGCACACAGCAGCCTCTTGTGCAGCACGTCAGCCAAGGAGTGTTTTGGGTGTGGGGCACAGGCAGCTCAGTCTGGCTCTCTCCTCACCCCAAGGGCAAAACCAGCAGGCAGCTTGGGTTCTGGCTTCCTGCCATTGCTGTGGGCAATCTTTCTGGAAAACTCTGGGATCTAGGTGGTACCAAGCTCCAGTAGCCAAGGAATGGAGCCTGCAGGTGACAGTGGCAGGGCTCACCTGGCTCTGTGCCCACCTAAGGCTTCCTGCCTGTGTGCCCGTGGGGCTCAGCTCGTCCCCCTGCCTCCTCCAGGGCTCCAGGGCTCCTGTGCCTCCTCCAGGGCTCCTTGGCTCCTGTGCCACCTCCAGGGCTCCTGTGCCACCTCCAGGGCTCCATGGCTCCTGTGCCACCTCTAATGATCCATGGCTGCTGTGCCTCCTCCAGGGCTCCTTGGCTCCTGTGCCACCTCCAGGGCTCCTGTGCCACCTCCAGGGCTCCATGGCTCCTGTGCCACCCCCAGGGCTCCATGGCTCCTGTGCCACCTCTAATGATCCATGGCTGCTGTGCCTCCTCCAGGGCTCCAGGGCTCCTGTGCCACCCCCATGGCTCCTGTGCCACCTCCAGGGTTCCTGTGCCTCCTCCATGGCTCCTGTGCCACCTCCAGGGCTCCTGTGCCACCTCCAGGGCTCCTGTGCCTCCTCCAGGGCTGCATGGCTCCTGTGCCACCTCCAGGGCTCCTGTGCCTCCTCCATGGCTCCTGTGCCTCCTCCATGGCTCCTGTGCCACCTCCATGGCTCCTGTGCCACCTCCAGGGCTCCTGTGCCACCTCTAGTGATCCATGGCTGCTGTGCCACCTCCAGGGCTTCTGTGCCACCTCCAGGGCTCCTGAGCCACCTCCATGGCTCCTGTGCCACCCCCAGGGCTCCTGTGCCACCTCCAGGGCTCCTGTGCCACCTCCATGGCTCCTGTGCCACCTCCAGGGCTCCTGAGCCACCTCCAGGGCTCCTGTGCCACCTCCATGGCTCCTGTGCCTCCTCCATGGCTCCTGTGCCACCTCCAGGGCTCCTGTGCCACCTCCATGGCTCCTGTGCCACCTCCATGGCTCCTGTGCCTCCTCCATGGCTCCTGTGCCACCTCCAGGGCTCCTGTGCCAGCTCCAGGGCTCCCGTGCCACCTCCAGGTCTCCATGGCTCCTGTGCCACCTCCAGGGCTCCTGTGCCACCTCCATGGCTCCTGTGCCTCCTCCAGGGCTCCTGTGCCACCTCCATGGCTCCTGTGCCACCTCCAGGGCTCCTCCAGGGCTCCTGTGCCACCTCCATGGCTCCCGTGCCACCTCCAGGGCTCCTGTGCCACCCCCAGGGCTCCATGGCTCCTGTGCCACCTCCAGGGCTCCATGGCTCCTGTGCCACCTCCAGGGCTCCATGGCTCCTGTGCCACCTCCATGGCTCCTGTGCCACCTCCAGGGCTCCTGTGCCAGCTCCAGGGCTCCTGTGCCTCCTCCATGGCTCCTGTGCCACCTCCAGGGCTCCTGTGCCACCTCCATGGCTCCTGTGCCTCCTCCAGGGCTCCTGTGCCACCTCCATGGCTCCTGTGCCACCTCCATGGCTCCTGTGCCACCTCCATGGCTCCTGTGCCACCTCCAGGGCTCCCGTGCCACCTCCAGGGCTCCATGGCTCCTGTGCCCCCTCCAGGGCTCCTGTGCCCCCTCCAGGGCTCCTGTGCCTCCTCCAGGGCTCCATGGCTCCTGTGCCACCCCCAGGGCTCCATGGCTCCTGTGCCACCCCCAGGGCTCCATGGCTCCTGTGCCACCTCTAGTGATCCATGGCTCCTGTGCCACCTCCAGGGCTCCATGGCTCCTGTGCCACCTCCATGGCTCCTCTGCCTCCTCCAGGGCTCCATGGCTCCTGTGCCTCCTCCAGGGCTCCATGGCTCTTGTGCCACCCCCATGGCTCCATGGCTCCTGTGCCACCTCCAGGACTCCTGTGCCACCTCCAGGGCTCCTGTGCCACCTCCAGGGCTCCATGGCTCCTGTGCCCCCTCCATGGCTCCTGTGCCACCTCCATGGCTCCTGTGCCCCCTCCAGGGCTCCTGTGCCCCCTCCAGGGCTCCTGTGCCCCCTCCAGGGCTCCATGGCTCCTGTGCCACCTCCATGGCTCCTGTGCCACCTCCAGGGCTCCTCCATGGCTCCTGTGCCCCCTCCATGGCTCCTGTGCCCCCTCCAGGGCTCCTGTGCCCCCTCCAGGGCTCCTGTGCCCCCTCCAGTGCTCCTGTGCCACCTCCAGGGCTCCATGGCTCCTGTGCCACCTCCATGGCTCCATGGCTTGGCTGTGCCAGGGCTGTGCTCCAGCCCTGTCCCACTGGGGCACGGGTGGCTCCTGCCAGCCCACAGGTGCCTCCTGGCCTCCCAGGACCCTGTCAGGCACAGGACAGTCCCTGGTGCTGGCAGAGGACAGGGCTCTGCCCACAGCCTCTCCACGTGTCTGGACACTGGGCTCGGTGCCAGCCGTGTGTGACACAGGAATCCACGGGTCACGGGGAGGGGGTTCCCTGCCCTCAGAGGTCACTGTCCCAGAGGCATCCCCTGCCACCCTGTCCCAGCCATGACTCGGTGTGGGACCCCCTGGCTCGAGCTCACCCTGCTCCTCAGCCTGCAGCAGGGTCTGCTCCTCCAGGACCCCCCCTCTGCCAGGCTCTGCTGCTCCTCCTGTCCCTGCCCTGTCCCCACTCAGGCCACCAGGGCTGCAAGGAGGCTGGCCCAGCACCCCAGGCTAGCAGGGAGGGCTGTGGCAGTGCTCCTGCCTTCTCAGCTGCTCCTGCCAGGCTCCTGGACTGCCCAGGATGGGGGATGCAGCCTGGCAGGGACCAGCAGCCAGGCTGAGCAGGGATGGCCAGAGAGCCTCAGCTCACAGGGCTCCTGCACACAGGGGCTGGCACTGGCTGGGCACTGTGTGTCCCCAAAGCCACTCTGTCACTCCCCCCTCAGATGGGCAGGGGAGAGGAGATACAGCAGCAGGCTCGTGGCTTGAGATGAGGTCAGGCAAGGATTGCTCATGGGCAAAACAGACTCATCAGCATCACATCCTCCTCTGGGTGTCCCTGTGCTCTGCTGTGGGGCCTTCCAGCACTGCAGGGGGGTCTGTGCCCTCCCCTGGAGCTCCACAGGCTGTGGGCAAATCTCAGCTCCAGCACCTGGGGTACTGTAGCAGGCACAGGGCCAGCTGCAGCCCCATGGAGGAATACTTAGAGATAAGAGTATGCTGAGTCAGAGGAATGGAACCAGAAATCTTCACTCTGGTCCTCCAGGCCTGCTTATCTCTCTGAGACCCCACAGGCTAGTTTCCCTAACCCTTACAACTGGTCAGTTTCCAAGCCCCCCATACCCTATAAAAGGGGCTGTCTTGGCCCATTTTGTGAGAAGAGCTGCATTCGGACCCTTCACAAAACCCTCAGAATAAACCATCGTGGAACACTCTGATGCCTGCCTTCCATCTCTCTCGTCTGCCTTCCTGAAAGCCATGATCAGCCGGAGCCTCTGGCTAGCTAAGAGCTGAAACCATAGAAGAGCTGACATCAGTGAGAGCTGACAATCCCTGAGCTTGCTGAGAGGCCAGGGCTGAGCTGCAGTCTGGGCTAGGACACCCAGCCCCCGGAGGACTGAGGTGT
Source organism: Haemorhous mexicanus (assembly GCF_027477595.1). Classification (NCBI taxonomy): domain Eukaryota; kingdom Metazoa; phylum Chordata; class Aves; order Passeriformes; family Fringillidae; genus Haemorhous; species Haemorhous mexicanus. Next base: position 11,518,920 of record NC_082381.1, read on the forward strand.
CCAGCCTTGAGGCTGCTTGCCCGGGGCGCTCTGACCCCACGGGGAACCAGCTGTCTGGCTAAGAAGCTGGCCCCTGTGGCTTCATTTTTCACAGAGTACCTCCCCTCCTTCTGCACTGCGGGGCTCTGCAGGGCTGTGTCTGTCACGTGTTCTCACACCTCTCTTCTCTCCAATATCCCCTGCAAAATAACTTCTTCTTTCTTACTCTGCTGTCCCAAGGTGCCAGTGCCACTGGTGGGCTCAGCCTTGGCCAGCAGTGGCTCTGCCCTGGAGCCAGTGGCATTGGCCCCACAGGACACGGGGGAAAAAGCTTCCAGCAGCTTCTCACAGAAGCCACCCCTGCAGCCCCCCTGCTCCCCACACCTGGCTGCACACACCTGCACAGACAGCCCGGGTGCTCACACAGGCACAGCAGTGCCAGCAGCCCGTCCTGCTCCCCTCTCTGACCTGGGGCCACCCTGGAGACATCACGGAGAGCCCCGGTGTGGGGTGGGCTGAGGGGCAGCACGGGCAGCACTGACCCCGAGCAGGGCTCTGCCACACGAGCAGCGTGACCCTGCGCCCCCAGCCCTGCCCCTGCCTGGGCCCCCAGCCTCCCCACGCCTGCTCTCCCCAAACCCCATCAATCCCCAGATTTTCCTGCATTCAGATCCTGCCTGGGCGTCCTGCAGCGAGCTCTGTGCAATCCTGAACGTGCCCCACGGCTTGTCCTGTGCCCCTGGCTGTGACTCTGCATCCGGGGGGGCTCAGGAGAGGGTGGTGCCCCCCAGCCCTGTGGGGCTGGGAGGTGCTGGATGGGGCTGGTGGCCCCAGTGACACCCCTGGGGTTTCCCCGAGGCTTGGGGCTCTGCTGGTGTGTACAGATGGACTTTCCATCACCAAAGTCAGTGTTCCAGGCTCTGATCTCTCATCTCTGGGAGGGCCAGGAGTGACAGTCGTGTCATTGGGCCAGCCACATTGGAATGTGCCCCAGCCAGCTCACCTGAAGCCAGATGGTTTTAATTCACCTGTAAATTCTCAACTGTGGCATCCCAGGGGTGTCCTCAGGTTTTGCCACCTCTCACACAGTCCTGTCCTGCTGTGGTCTGGGGCTCGGGGGCTGTGTCACCCCAAGGGCTCCTCAGCACTCCTGGCACTCCAGGGGAAGGTTCCTCTTCCTGCTATTTTCTCCTCTCTTGGGAGAGGTGAGTGTGGCCCTGGCCCTCGTGGAGCTGCACCCACTGCTGTGGGCCCCTGCACTGCTGTGACCCCTCAGGTGGTGAAACCAGAACCCCCCAGAAGCGTCAGCAGCAAGTCAGAGAGGATGAAAAAGCAATGCCAAGGCCTCCAGGGAAATCATTCTTTTCCCCCATTTTCCTGTGATCCAGGGAGGGACAGAGATAAGAGGAAATGTGAGCCCACAGAAACTGTGGCCTATAACCACAGCAGCTGCTGCACCAGCACCAAGGTGGACGAGACTTCTGGTGTCCTCAGCAGGTTCTGTGTGCTCACCTTGGTGATGAGGAGAACCAGAACCCTCCAGGCATGCAGCAGAGCAGAGGAGGGTGAGGGTGCTCCAGTCTGCAGCCTCAGCCCGTGGGTGCACAGGCAGGGTGCCTGGAGCTGGAGCTGCTCCTGGAGGGCCACTGCACCCAGACCCTGAGCTGGAGCTGCTCCTGGGGGGCCACTGCACCCAGACCCTGAGCTGGAGCTGCTCCTGGAGGGCCACTGCACCCAGACCCTGAGCTGGAGCTGCTCCTGGAGGGCCACTGCACCCAGACCCTGAGCTGCAGCTGCTCCTGGAGGGCCACTGCACCCAAACCCTGAGCTGCAGCTGCTCCTGGAGGGCCACTGCACCCAAACCCTGAGCTGGAGCTGCTCCTGGAGGGCCACTGCACCCAAACCCTGAGCTGGAGCTGCTCCTGGAGGGCCACTGCACCCAGACCCTGAGCTGCAGCTGCTCCTGGAGGGCCACTGCACCCAAACCCTGAGCTGGAGCTGCTCCTGGAGGGCCACTGCACCCAAACCCTGAGCTGGAGCTGCTCCTGGAGGGCCACTGCACCCAAACCCTGAGCTGGAGCTGCTCCTGGAGGGCCACTGCACCCAGACCCTGAGCTGGAGCTGCTCCTGGAGGGCCACTGCACCCAGACCCTGAGCTGGAGCTGCTCCTGGAGGGCCACTGCACCCAAACCCTGAGCTGGAGCTGCTCCTGGAGGGCCACTGCACCCAAACCCTGAGCTGGAGCTGCTCCTGGAGGGCCACTGCACCCAGACCCTGAGCTGGAGCTGCTCCTGGAGGGCCACTGCACCCAAACCCTGAGCTGGAGCTGCTCCTGGAGGGCCACTGCACCCAGACCCTGAGCTGCAGCTGCTCCTGGAGGGCCACTGCACCCAGACCCTGAGCACAGAGGCACTCGAGCACGGCCAGGGAGCCCCACCTGCACGAGGGGCTCCAGAGGGGCTGCCCCACCCTCTGAAAGGTCTGGTGTTCTGCTGTCAACTGTGGAGGGATTTCCTCCTTCTCAACGTGGTAGCTACACTTCTGCAGAGTTTTCCAGGTCCTTAGTCCTTTCCAGGTCCTCCATGCCAGCCATTCCAGAGGCATCGTCTGGAGCGCAGGACGTGGAGCTGAGTGGGTCCACAGGCTCAGCTCACAAATGGAGAGCTCCCAGAGGTTCCATCCTTCATGGACAGGGCTTGGCATGTCAGCAGCCACAGGCTGTAACTTCCCAAGTAGCTCTGAAATGTTTCCCAGGACAGAAGGCTTTCGCAGGTCAGCTGTGACAGGGTCCCAGTGGTGATGAATGCTGTTTGGAGACAAAATGTCCTGTAACTTTTTGAGTTATTGTTCCCCACACCTCTGGAACTGCAACTGCTCAGAGGGAAGGAAACCGTGTGCTCAGCTCCACCCCACACAGCCCCAAATTTCATGTTTTGTAGGTCAGCACAGGCTTCAGATGTGTCTTGCTAGTGGGTACCAGTATTCACTCCCAGGACAAACAACCAGGGCTTTATTTCTTTTTTAATTAAGCATCTGCTTCCTGTGTGGATGGCTTTGAAAACATCACCCAGGGCCACGTGGGAAGGGAGATGTGATGCACGTTTCCCAGGGAAGCTGCATGAATCAGCAACTGATGCAAAGCCTTTTTCTGAGCACTGTTTAATGTTACATTAATTTCAGATGTCAGGCCTCAACCTCATTTTTTTGTCAATTTCAGTGACCACAGGGTAGTACTGTTTGTGAAAGGTGCCAAACTTAGTTCTCACGTCAGCAGAAGAGAAAAATAACCCTAATTTCTGCGGGCGAGCCGTTTTGGGAGAGGACCAGTTCCTGGAAAAGGGGCAGAGAGAGCAGGCCGGGCAGTGGAGGACTCCCGGTGCAGAAGCGCAGCGAGGGGCCGGAGGGGCGAGGGCGGGAGGCACCCTCGGAGCCGATCGATGCCTCTGGGGGCGGCTCGGCGTGCGCTGCCCGGCGCTGCGCTCACTGCGGCGCTCACTGCGGCGCGGCCGGGCGGGCAGGGCACCTTGGCGGCCAGGGCAGGTGCCAGGGCAGGAAGGAAGGGCTGACGCTGGGGATGTGGGTTCCGCGGGGCGGGCGGTGTCCGGCTGTCCGTGTCCTTGGCACCGCCGATGGCCCGGAGCGCAGGGAGCAGCGGCTGGCGGGGAACGCGGCTCTGCACAGCCGGGGGACAGGGTGGGACCCCTAATAACACCCGGCCTTGCCCTCCAGCCCTGGCCGGGGCAGCCCAGGGACACAGAGGCAGCTGGGAACACGACCTGGGGACTCGGAGCAGGGGACGTCCCGTCCACAGCTGCCCCCGAGAGACTCAGCCCCGTATTCCAGGGGTGACCTCTGTCAATAGAGGTCAACCCCTGCACACGCGTGGGACCATCAGCACGGGCACAGGACAACCGTGGGGCGCGTTCAGGATTGCACGGGGCTCGCTGCAGGAGCCCAGGCAGGATCTGAGTGCAGGAAAATTCGGGCATTGATGGGGTTTGGGGAGAGCAGGCTGGGGGGCCAGGCAGGGGCAGGGCTGGGGGCGCAGGGTCACGCTGCTCGTGTGGCAGAGCCCCGCACGGGGTCAGTGCTGCCCGTGCTGCCCCTCGCCCCTCCCGGCTGTCCCCAGCGGGGCTCCCGGTCCCGGTCCCGGTGCCGCCGCCGGCCCGGCCGGGCGATCGGGCCATGGAAGCCCGCGGGGCGGGGGGCGGGGTGCGGGCCGAGCCCACCGGGGGCGGGATGCGGATGCGGGGGCGGGTCGGGGGCGGCTCCCGGGGGCGGGCCCCCTCCGTTGTCGTTGAGAAGCCGCCCGTGCCCCGCCGGCGCGGCAGCGCTGCGCTCCCGGCCGCAGGTAACGGGGATCGCTCGGGATGGGCGCGGGGCTTCCCCGGGCGGGGCGGGTCCGCTCCGCTCCCGGCCCGTCGGGGCTCGCAGCCGGGGCGGTCCGCGCCGTCGGTCGCGGCTGCGGGAGGCGCCGGTGCCGCCGCTGTCCCGCTCCCAGCGCGCGTCTCCCGTTCGGGGCCGCGGGCTCCGTCCCCTTCTGCGCGCGCTGGGGTGATGATTTAGCGGTTTCTGTCCGATCTTGCCCCAAACGCCGTGGGCTGGTTTCCTTGTCGGTGTGAGGAAGCCACACACGTGCGCCCCGCTCTCCCTAACAACAAAATACGCGAACAAAATACCTCCCCGCCGTTCTCAGCTGTTGAATTCACAGCCGGGGGTTTTGGCTTCTTCAGCAGACTGGGGAGAATATTGCGAGAGAAGTTTCGCCTGCGCTGGGGAGCGGGAGGCAGTGCGGGTGTCAGGGCGCCGGTGCGCGGTCCCCGCGGGCCGCCGGGGCGCCGAGCTCCGGAGCGGCGCGGACCCGCACTGCGTGCTCGCCGGCGGGTCGGGGGCTTGTGCCGCTGCCCAGAGCAGGTTTGCTCCGTTGGCGGCGCTCACATGGCTCTCCGGGCACTGGAATCTCGCCTGCCGGCTCCTGCCCAGGTCCCCTGCTCCGGGCGTGCTGGTGCTCTGCATCTCCCGAGCACCGGGTGTTGTTACTGACAGCTCTCAGCTCCTTGGGGCTCCTTGTTGCGGGCGTGTTTGCTCCAGCCCTGGAGTTCCTGAAGTTTCTCCTTCCAGGCAGGTCTGGAAGACACTTAAGGTGCCAGTGGGATGTGTGAGATGAGTCTGAGTGGTCGGAAGGGGCTGTGGAATGGAAGCATTAGCTCTGCATTAGACGTGGAGCTCTGTTCCAGAGGAGCAGAGTTGCTGGCCCAGGAGATTCAGCAGATTTAGAGGCAGAAATGGCAATCATGTAGGATACAAAGCCCTCAGTGAACCATTTCCTTCACTTTATCTCTTCCTGTGACTCTGTTCCTGCTCCCAGGTGGGGTTCTCTGCAGCAAGGCAGAGGGACAGATCCTGGGAGAGCTGTTGTGCAACCTGAGAAAAATCCAGGCTGGAAAAGACGAATTCTGGAAGTCTGCAGGCAGCATTTAATCCCCCTGCTTCAATCCCAGCTGACACTGGCTAGAGAGCCCCTTGCCTCATTTCCCCCACCTGTGAACTGACCTGGCCAGGCCAAAGAGGAACCTCTGGGGCCACTCTGGGTGGGAAGGCCAAGGCAAGGGCACGAGAGTGACAGCAGGGACATGGCAAAGCCTGTGCCCTGCCCTGGCCTCTCTGCCTGCCCGGCTCAGCCATCAGGAGCAGGCAGATGGCACAGGGTGCCACGTGTGCTGCTGGGTAATGTGTCCTGGGTTTTGCTCCCATAAGGTTTAGTGAATTACCCTCTAAATTCTTGCTGAGCAATCTGCTGTCAAGCAGGTGCCTAATGCTGTCCAGTGCTCTGGGCTCTCTCTCTTTGTGGAAAGCCTGTGTTTCCAGAGCTGGGGAGAAGCTCTGGGCTCCTCTGATACGCCTCCACATGAGGCACGACATTCCTGAATCGATATTTCTTAAGTGCAGGTGTTTTCCCATTTGTCCTGTTCTTCCTTTCTTGACATTTGCCAAAAGGCCATGCCAAAGCTGCTTCCCAGCAGCCTTGAGCTCTCCTCCACCGACAGATGTGGAGGAACTGCTCTGAACCTGAGTTTTTCTCCTCTGTGGGGAGTTCTGGGAAGGCTGTGGGAATTCTCCAGAGTGCTGAGCTCCACAGGCACTCTGGCTGGTTCCAGCCTGCAGCAGGGCACCGAGATCAGTGGCAACGTGTGGAGTCCTGCACAGAACCTTTTCTTGGGAGGTGGGGTGGTTCTTTTTTGGTCAGCATTTTCTCCCTGCTGTGCGATGTGCCCGTGACGTGGCAGTGCCTTCAGAGGCTGAGCTGCCTTGCTGTGGCATTGTGAGTGCAGGGGATGGGGAGGAGGATCCACCCACCTGCTGGGGGGCAGCTCTGCTCCTCACTGAGAAGGAGCCCTGGGCCGGGGGAGCAGGAGGAAGCATTCCCTCTGTGCTGGCAGCCCTTGTCCAGGGAGATGGAGCTGGAGGGGGAAAGTCTTCACACACTTCCACTCCAGTCTATTTTTAGGAGTGAAAGCTGCTCAAGAGGGAAGTATTGATTTTCCTCCTTTCCACCTTGAACGTTCTGTTTATCATTTCCTTCAGTTTGTGTGCACCATGCACAAAGCTATTCCTGCTTCTCTCCTCGTGCCCAACCCGTCCTGGATGTGTGGCCTTTGCTGAAACCACTTTTGTTTGGCACCTGGAGTCTCTGCATGCCCAGAAACTCATGTTTTAGAGCTCACTCTGCTCCTTGGGGGCCGGAGTGTCTGTGTAAAACCTCACCAGTGTCAGCTGAGAGAGGAGATGCAGGTGCAGAATCTCTCCTGCCTTCCCTGGGCTGACAAGGGCCAAATTCTCTTGCTGGCTGTCCTTGATTTACAGCAGCTGGATGGAGCATGGGGGTGGTTGTTTGTGTGGTTGAGGGTTTTTATTGTTTTACTTGGGGTTTTTTTCTTTCTTCTTTTTTTTTTTTTTTTTTAACTGTAGGGCTTGTTTGCTTGTTTGGTGTTTTTTGGGGGATTTTTGTTTGTTTGTTTGTTGTTGTTGTTGTTTTTTCCTGGTAGCATTTGTTTACAGGCAGAAATCTGAGTCTCAAGTAGTAGTAAAAAGCAAGAGTGTGGTTAATTTTTCTTTCTGGTGTCTCTGGTGCTGGTGTGTGTTCTTTGCCTGGTGTCACACAGGAGTACTGAACATGTCAGGTTTCTGGCACAGCACAGGTTCTCTTTGTGAGCCAGGGAAGGCCAGAGGGCCACCTGGGCCACCCTGTGGGGCAGGCATGGTTCTGCCTCTGGCCCTGGCAGTGGTCAGGTGGCAGCTGACCTCAGGGTGGGGGCACAGACTGGTCAGCAGGGGCCTCAGTGCCATTAATGAGGTGTCCCACGGTGTCCCACGGTGTCCCACGGTGTCCCACGGTGCTGTGGCAGTGTTTCCTGTGTGCTGCTGCCATGGGTGAGGGGGCTGCCTGTGACACACACACACAGATACCCCTGGCCAGGGGAGGGCTCTGTTCTGGTCCCTCCTGGGGCAGCAGTGTCCCCAGCTGTGCCTGTGACCCTCCTGCAGCAGCAATGTGTGCCTGGCACCTTGGCTGGCCTTCAGCCCACGAGGGCAGCTCATCTCCTCAGCAGCCAGGCAGATGTCACAGGCCTGTGGGGCAGGATGGCCACACTGTTGGGGTTTGGTTCTGTTTTCTTTCGTAAACTGTCTTTTGGCAATGATTTTGCTCCTTGCACACGCACAGCCGATGTGGTGGGAGCGCAGGGTGCCACTGACCCTGGTCCTTTGGCTCAGCTCTCTCTCTCTGGCTGTATCTCCAAGAACATCTTTAGAAGCTCTGTGGGAAATAGGTGAGTTACTGCTCTGTGCTGGTGTCTCACCAGAACTGGCTGACCTTCAAAAGCTCTGCTGCAGAGACGCTCAGTCGTGCCAGAAGAGGCTCTGGTGCAGCTCAGAGCCACGGCTGTCCAGAAGGAGCTCAGCTTTCCTCTCCCTCCTGGGAGGATGGGGATGTGCTGACCCTCTGGGCAGGAGCAGACCATGCCTGCTGGGCTGGGACCAGCCCTGCCTCACCTTGGAGCTGCACAGTGTGAGGGTGTGTCCCCAGAGACACAGGAGGGGACACCACGGGACCACAGCATGCTTGGGGGTGGTAGGGACCTTTAAAGGTCATCTAACTCAACCCCCTGCCATGGGGAGGGACAACTTCCACTGACCCCATCCAGCCTGGCCTTGGGCACTGCCAGGGCTGGGGCAGCCACAGCTGCTCTGTGCCAGGGCCTGCCCACCCTCCCTGTACATTGTGTTTTGCTTATGTGTCGTCTCAATCTGCCTCTTTTACTTTTAACCCATCATCCCTTGTCCTGTCAGTACTGGCCCTGCTAAAAATCTGTCCCCATCTGTCTTGTGAGCTCCCTTTAGGCACTGGAAGGGGCTCTAAGGTCTCCCCAAAGCCTTCTTTTCTCCAGCCTGAAAAATTCCAGCTCTCTCAGCCTTTCCTCATAGCAGAGGTGTTCCAGCCTTCTGATCAAATAGGATGCCTCCTTTGGCCGGGCTCCAGCAGCTCCACAGCCTTCCTGTGCTGGGCCTCAGGGCTGGAGGCAGCTCTGCAGGTGGGGTCTCACCTGAGCAGGGCAGAGGGGCAGAATGCCCCCTCCCTCCCCTGCTGCCCACGCTGGGGGCTCAGGCCAGCACAGGGGGGTTCCTGGCTCCCAGCAGACATGGCCAGGGCAGGGACAGCTCTCACCCACCAGCACCCCGAGTCCTTCTCTCAGGGCTGCTCTGGGCTGTTCCTCCCTCAGCCAGAGCCCAGCCAGCTCCTGCTGATGGCAAACACCACAAGCAGTGCTGCCAAGAGCTCCTGTGGCCCAAGATACAGGGGACAGCATCCCGAGTTCTACAGCAGCCTGAGGCAGCCTCTGATCAGGCATTTCTCTGTCACTGCTGCAGGGCTGCTGCTCCTCCTGCTGCCACATCTGCTGGGACACAATACCTTAAAACAAACATGCCACATCAAAAATGCCAGAGAGACTCTGCCCATCCAAAAATTTCAGTTTGGTTAATCCATACCTTCCATGAAATGTTGAAGTACTCTCCTTGCAAGCAGGTTTGGTTTTTCCTTGCTGGTCAGATCTGTGCTGCCCCGTGGCTCTGGCGTGGGCCCTGACCTCCAGGTCTGCTTTGCTCCTGGAGACCCAGGGACACTCACCCGGGGTTCCTTCCAGACACTGAGCCGTGGCAGTCCAGAAGGGCCAGGGGACCACGAGAGTCCCTGTGGAGTCACAGCTCCCTGGGAGCCAGCTGGAGGAGCTCTGCGTGGGAGGATCCCAGCTCAAGCTGCTTAGTGCTGTGCTCAGGGGCTTGGCTCACAAATAGCTGCACAAGGGCAGGTGGGAGCCCTGGGACATCCCAGGCTGGGGACAGGTGACACCTGGGTGGCCCTGTCCCACTCAGCATGCTCGTGTGCCTGAGGATGGGGACAGGTGCTCCTGGTGCTGGGCATTGTTTTAGGAAACACCTGGCGAGCTGCCTCCTCTGGCACACCTGCTGTTTGGCCCAAGCACTCCAGTTTCCTGAAAGGACAGCACGTTTTCTTTCCTTAGTGTTCCATCCAGGGGTTTTAAAGGTCTGTGCTCCTTCCTCAGACTGTTCCTGCTTGTCCTACAGGTTAAGAGACTTTCCCTGGGAATCCCCTCTTGTGAAGGCTGGATAGAAAATCTGTCCTTCTGCAGAGTGAGGGGGAAGGGCTGAGGGCTGGAGCTGCAGCTGCAGGGGCTGAGGAGGCACCTGAGGAGGGTCGGGGTGCAGCTGCAGCTCCAGCACGGAGCCCTGGGGCAGGAGCCCCTGCAGGCAGCACGTTCCCTGTGCTCGGAGGGAGCCTTGGGGTGCTGGGAAGGGCAGAGCCCTTTGTGCTGCTGAGCAGAGGGGGAAGCCAAAGGCAAAGCGTGGCTGCAGCCCCTGCCCCACGGGTGGCACAGGCAGTGTCACACAGGGCTGAGAGGGGCAGCAAGAGCTGCATCAGCTCGGGCTGCCCTGGACACATCCAGCCTGCAGGGCTCCTGCTCCTTCCCGGGGCACCCTCTGAGAGGGGGCCAGGGTTCCCATTCCTCAGCTCTGGCTTCTGGGGGCACAGTGGATCACAGGGTCCCCGTTTGTGGTTCAGAGGTGCCCCTCAGGAGCTGTGTGGCTGGAGGAGCAGGTTGAATTGTGCAGCATTAGGAGGAAAGTGCCCAGTGCCAGAATTCTGCTGCAGGGCTGAATTCCCTCCACGTTCTGCCCATGGCTGAGCAGGCAGGCAGCACACCAGGCTGGAGGGGCTCCCTGGGAGGAGCTCACCAGCAAATGTGAGTCCTGCCCTGCTTCTTGGCTGGAGAGTGTGAGCTGGGGCAGTACTAAGGCCTGCGCAGGTGCTGAGTGGAACAGGACCAGTTTTTGTTGAGACACCTTTTTTTGCTCCTCATGTCTGAGTTTCCAGCCATCTCTGCTGCCCACAGGTTAAATTTCTGATATTTCTGTTGCAGCAGCATTCCTAGCATGGACCAGCAGCCCGCTGTGCCAGAATGACAGAGCAGGTCCCTGAGGCACAGAGCGTCCAGTCCCAGCAGAAGACACGAGGGAGGAGGTCAGGACGAGCGGAACGCCGGGGCTGGTCAGAGGGCGCCCTGTGAAAGGTGGATACAACAGTTTCGGGTTTGAATCACCAGGAGCTGATACTCTGCACGGCTTCGGGCGGAGAGAGGCATAACTTGTTTCATTTTGTGTTAGGCCGGGTCCCAGCCCACAGTTGTTCCCAGGGATGGAGCTCAGAGGGCTGGCAGTGGTGCATGGCTGCAGGGCTCACCGCTGGGCAGTGGTGCATGGCTGCAGGGCTCACTGCTGGCAGTGGTGCATGGCTGCAGGGCTCACTGCTGGCAGTGGTGCATGGCTGCCGGGCTCATTGCTGGGCAGTGGCGCATGGCTGCAGGGCTCATTGCTGGGCAGTGGTGCATGGCTGCAGGGCTCGCTGCTGGGCAGTGGTGCATGGCTGCAGGGCTCACTGCTGGACAGTGGTGCATGGCTGCAGGGTTCATTTCTGGCAGTGGTGCATGGCTGCAGGGCTCACTGCTGGGCAGTGGTGCATGGCTGCAGGGCTCACTGCTGGGCAGTGGTGCATGGCTGCAGGGTTCATTTCTGGCAGTGGTGCATGGCTGCAGGGCTCATTGCTGGGCAGTGCTGCATGGCTGCAGGGCTCACTGCTGGGCAGTGGTGCATGGCTGCAGGGCTCACTGTTGGGCAGTGGTGCATGGCTGCAGGGCTCACTGCTGGGCAGTGGTGCATGGCTGCAGGGCTCATTGCTGGCAGTGGTGCATGGCTGCAGGGCTCATTGGTGTCAGTGGTGCATGGCTGCAGGGCTCACTGCTGGCAGTGGTGCATGGCTGCAGGGCTCACTGCTGGGCAGTGGTGCATGGCTGCAGGGCTCACCGCTGGCAGTGGTGCATGGCTGCAGGGCTCACCGCTGGGCAGTGGTGCATGGCTGCAGGGCTCGCTGCGGGCAGTGGTGCATGGCTGCAGGGCTCACCGCTGGGCAGTGGTGCATGGCTGCAGGGCTCACCGCTGGGCAGTGGTGCATGGCTGCAGGGCTCACCGCTGGGCAGTGGTGCATGGCTGCAGGGCTCGCTGCGGGCAGTGGTGCATGGCTGCAGGGCTCACCGCTGGGCAGTGGTGCATGGCTGCAGGGTTCATTGCTGGCAGTGGTGCATGGCTGCAGGGTTCATTGCTGGCAGTGGTGCATGGCTGCAGGGCTCACCGCTGGGCAGTGGTGCATGGCTGCAGGGTTCATTGCTGGCAGTGGTGCATGGCTGCAGGGCTCGCTGCTGGCAGTGGTGCATGGCTGCAGGGCTCACTGCTGGGCAGTGGTGCATGGCTGCAGGGCTCACTGCTGGGCAGTGGTGCATGGCTGCAGGGCTCACTGCTGGGCAGTGGTGCATGGCTGCAGGGCTCACCGCTGGGCAGTGGTGCGTGGCTGCAGGGCTCATTGCTGGGCAGTGGTGCGTGGCTGCGGGGCTCACCGCTGGCAGTGGTGCATGGCTGCAGGGCTCACTGCTGGCAGTGGTGCATGGCTGCAAGGCTCACTGCTGGCAGTGGTGCATGACTGCAGGGCTCACTGCTGGGCAGTGGTGCATGGCTGCAGGGCTCACTGCTGGACAGTGGTGCATAGCTGCAGGGCTCACCGCTGGGCAGTGGTGCATGGCTGCAGGGCTCACCGCTGGGCAGTGGTGCATGGCTGCAGGGCTTGCTGCTGCGCAGTGGTGCATGGCTGCAGGGCTCACTGCTGGCAGTGGTGCATGGCTGCATGGCTCGTTGCTGGGCAGTGGTGCATGGCTGCAGGGCTCACTGCTGGCAGTGGTGCGTGGCTGCAGGGCTCACTGCTGCAGTGGTGTGCAGGTACCCCTGAGGTCTGCAGTTGCAGGGTCAGAACAATTCCTGGTTTCAGTGAGGATTCGTGGTCTGGCGGGCTCAGTTTGAGGGAGGCTGCTCACCCAGCTGTGCAGCTCCGAGGAAGCATGTGGAGCCGTGCAGTCCTTGGGAAAGGAACGCGGACACCGCTGTCTGCCCCGGGAGGGGACGCAGTGTGACCATGCCCCAAGTGACCAGAAGCACCGGGCAGGGGAGGCTGGCTGGGCAGGGGTGCCACGGGTGTCACAGAGGGCGTCACCCTGTGTCAGAGCTCTGCTCCTCACAGGGTGCCCGCTGATCTCTTTGTATTCAATGTCATTTCATTTCGTTTAATATCATTTCATAGGTTGTGAGTTAGTGTTGGTAATGCGGAAAGCTGTCCGGAAGAATTCCTCAGTCACTGTTTTCCTGTGATTTCTGTCAGTTCCAGGTAAATGGGAGATTTGGAGACTAGCTTAATCCATACACGAAAAACATGTAGAATAGAGCAAATGGTAGCAAAATGGCTTCATCGCTCTCGGGACAGCACGCCCAGGTGAGTGGGGTTTCTGTGGAGGGAGCACCTTTGGTCAGAGGCAGCACCTGGCTGCTCCAGCCAGCGGGGCTGGCACAGCCTGCACGTCCTGCTCAGTGTTTCTGCTCTTGGGAAATACACACACAGAAAAAGAAAAGCAGCAGCGTTTGTAAGCACCCCCCTTGGCTCCAGGGACTGGTGTTCCTGCCTTGCTCTGCGGTGGGTTTGTGAGGAAGGAATACAGCATTGCTCCATCTGAAACTTGCTCTTCCTGAAGGTGGGCTCCTGCTCCTCTTTGTGGGCCCCCATTTCTGACTAGGCTGCATTACCAGGGATCCTGCTCCACAGCTGCTTTCCTTCCCTGAGGCCTGAGAGCCAAAATCAGGGTGGAGTGCACTTAGGGTGGACACAGAGTGCTCATCCCTGGGCTGAGTGGGCCCAGCAGGGCGCAGAGCTGTGCACTCCTGAGCTGCCTCGCTGGGTGAAGGTGCTGCTGCTCCCCGCGGGTGGAGGTCATGGCTTGTGCTGGGCACACCTGTGTGACCTTCTCTCCTGTGTGACCAGCGGGCTGGGGTGACTGGGGAGCTGTGCCCAGAGCCAGCCTGGTGTCCCCAGCCACCAGGGTGTCCTGGCTGCAGTGCCAGCCTCGGGGCAGCCCCCGGGCAGCAGGGGATGGCGTGGGTCCTTTGGACAAGCTGTCTGTGGTTGTGTCCCTTTTAACTGTGTGTTCTGGTCGCCCAGGGGCAGCGTGGCAGTGATGGACGGTGCTGGGGACAGCGCAGGCCAGCCCCCCAGCCGGGCCAAGGTGACAGTCACGGTGTACAAGGACCTGGTGCTGCAGCACTACGGCTTTGAGATCTGCCCCGGGCTGCCGCTGACCATCGCCTCTGTCACTGCAGGTGCGGCTGGGACAGCCCAGCAGGGGCGGGGTTGGGAAGGACGGCGGGCACGGGTGCTTCCTGTGTGGCGTGAGAGCCCTCAGCACGCCCCGGGTGCCAGCGGCACCAGGACACAGCCCTACAGTCCGGAGCCAGTGTCAGTGTCCCCACAGGTGCCTCACCTGTGCTCGCTCACTGCTCACCTTCCTGATGCAGAGGAGTAAAGTCCTTCCTGGTGCTTTGCCTGAAATGCAGAGGAGGAATTTAATCTTATCTCAGAGAATTTCATTTTATTCCTCTGTGGCCGCGGTGATCTGAACAGACCCTGGGCTTTCAGCCCTGTGGCACAGGGGTGTGCTGCTGGGTGCAGGCAGTGCTGAAACCGGGCGGATCAGCCCCTCTACTATGGAAGGGGTGGGTGTAACTCAAAAACTGTCGCTCTGTTTCTTCTAATTATTTTTTTTAAGGGGTGCACAAAACCACGTGGTTTTCACCTGTTGGTGTGGGTGTGTCAGCCCTCTCTTTGGGGGCTGGCTGGACTCCGGGCCGGGGCATGTGCCCTCTGTCACTCCCCCTTCTCTTTTTGCCCCTTCCCAGGTGAAACATGGTGGAATTGCCCGAGGGCTGTGGGGAGTACAAAGGAGGGTTTTCTCCTGCTGTGCTTCTCTCTCCTAATCAGAAGGAATCAATATTTTACTAAAGCTGAGGCACAAAGAAACCTGTCCTGAGCCTGCCCTTTGCTGATGGGAGCCCACGGCTGCTTGGCCCGTGCTGGGTTCCCAGTGTGGCCACTGTGACAAGGGGACAGATCCTGGAGGGTTCCCCGTGAGCAGAGGGAGGCTCAGGTGGGGGACAAGGACACAGGCAGGGACACGCCAGGTGGTGTCAGCACCCAGTGTCCTTCAACCCCTTTTATTTTGCCAGCCAGGTGTGGTTGTGGAGGGGAGCAGGTGCTGGGAGGGAGGGGGAGCTCACTGGGATTATTTTGGGACATCCCTGGTGCAGGTGTGGCCCTTGGGGACAGCGGTGAGTGCTGGGCGTGGCAGTGCGGGGATCATGGCTGCGGGGGGTGGTCTGGGGGGGCTGTTCCTGCTCTGTGGTGGTGGTCTGGGAGGGCTGTTCCTGCAGTGTGGTGGTGGTCTGGGAGGGCTGTTCCTGCAGTGTGGTGGTGGTCTGGGGGGGCTGTTCCTGCAGTGTGGTGGTGGTCTGGGGGGGCTGTTCCTGCTCTGTGGTGGTGGTCTGGGGGGCTGTTCCTGCTCTGTGGTGGTGGTCTGGGGGGGCTGTTCCTGCTCTGTGGTGGTCTGGGGGGGCTGTTCCTGCAGTGTGGTGGTCTGGGAGGGCTGTTCCTGCAGTGTGGTGGTGGTCTGGGGGGGCTGTTCCTGCTCTGTGGTGGTGGTCTCGGAGGGCTGTTCCTGCAGTGTGGTGGTGGTCTGGGAGGGCTGTTCCTGCTCTGTGGTGGTCTGGGGGGGGCTGTTCCTGCTCTGTGGTGGTGGTCTGGGGGGGCTGTTCCTGCAGTGTGGTGGTGGTCTGGGAGGGCTGTTCCTGCAGTGTGGTGGTGGTCTGGGGGGGCTGTTCCTGCAGTGTGGTGGTCTGGGGGGGCTGTTCCTGCTCTGTGGTGGTCTGGGGGGGCTGTTCCTGCAGTGTGGTGGTCTGGGGGGGCTGTTCCTGCTCTGTGGTGGTCTGGGGGGGCTGTTCCTGCAGTGTGGTGGTCTGGGGGGGCTGTTCCTGCTCTGTGGTGGTGGTCTGGGGGGGCTGTTCCTGCTCTGTGGTGGTGGTCTGGGAGGGCTGTTCCTGCAGTGTGGTGGTGGTCTCGGAGGGCTGTTCCTGCTCTGTGGTGGTCTGGGAGGGCTGTTCCTGCTCTGTGGTGGTGGTCTCGGAGGGCTGTTCCTGCAGTGTGGTGGTGGTCTCGGAGGGCTGTTCCTGCTCTGTGGTGGTGGTCTCGGAGGGCTGTTCCTGCAGTGTGGTGGTGGTCTGGGGGGGCTGTTCCTGCTCTGCGGTGGTCTCAGAGGGCTGTTCCTGCTCTGCGGTGGTCTCAGAGGGCTGTTCCTGCTCTGTGGTGGTCTGGGAGGGCTGTTCCTGCTCTGTGGTGGTCTGGGAGGGCTGTTCCTGCAGTGTGGTGGTGGTCTGGGGGGGCTGTTCCTGCAGTGTGGTGGTGGTCTGGGAGGGCTGTTCCTGCAGTGTGGTGGTGGTCTGGGAGGGCTGTTCCTGCTCTGTGGTGGTGGTCTGGGAGGGCTGCTCCTGCTCTGTGGTGGTCTCGGAGGGCTGTTCCTGCTCTGTGGTGGTGGTCTGGGAGGGCTGCTCCTGCTCTGTGGTGGTGGTCTTGGGGGGCTGTTCCTGCTCTGTGGTGGTCTGGGAGGGCTGTTCCTGCTCTGTGGTGGTGGTCTGGGGGGGCTGTTCCTGCTCTGTGGTGGTCTGGGAGGGCTGTTCCTGCAGTGTGGTGGTGGTCTCGGAGGGCTGTTCCTGCTCTGTGGTGGTCTCGGAGGGCTGTTCCTGCTGCTCTGTGGTGGTGGTCTCGGAGAGCTGCTCCTGCGGTGTGAGCGCCGCTGTGTCCCGGGCCGGCGGCTCCCGTGCCTCACGCCGGTGCGGTCCGCAGGGAGCACGGCCGACGGCAAGCTGCAGCCGGGGGACCAGCTCCTCATGATCAACTCCAGCGCGGTGGAAGGCCTGTCCGTGGAGCGGGCAGCCAGCCTCATCAGGTGTGTCACACGTGTCCCCGTGTCCCGGGGCTCAGGGCCGCGGTGCCGGCCCGGGCTGACCGCGTGTCCCTTTGCAGGGACGCCGGCGACGAGCTGCTGCTGACCGTCCTGCGCTGCACGGCCGTAAGTGACCCTTCCTCGGCTCCCACGGCGCGGGACAGGGGTGCTTGGGCCGGCGTGGAGGCTGGGAGGGGCTGCTCAGAGCCGCGAGGGTGCCCTGAGCACGGTCGGCTGTCCCAGCCAGCGCTGGGGAGGGCGGGCAGCGGCTCCTGGCAGCCCCGGTGCAGGGCCAGGCTGTCCGGGGGCCCGGGCGGCAGGGACGGGCTCTGCTCCGTGCGCCCGGCTGGGCTCCGGAGCGCCCGGAGTGCTCGGGGGCGCCTCCCAAATCCCCTTCTGTGCCCCCGTCTCCTGTCCCCAGGGCAGGGTGGGGCTGTGGCAGGAGGCGCGGGCGCTTGTGACAGGTGAAGGCTTGGCTCTGCCTGGGACCTCCCTGGGGGGACACCGAGGGGCTCTGCTGCTGCTCTTGGGGACCGCCCTGCTTTAGAGGGCATTTGTGCAGGGCTCCTGAACTCACGTGAGCCTGATGGGACCCTGCCGCGGTGACAGCAAGGTCGTGTGACAACAGTGCCGCGTGGTCCCGTCCTTGTGACCGTGGGCAGGTCTCGGGGTGGTTTGCAGCTCTCCGGGCAGCCCAGCAGAGCGGGCTGGGTCTGTCCATCAGTGCCGGACTCTGTGTGCTGGGTTAGTGCAGCCCAGTGCAATCCAGCTGCTGGCGGCTCCCCAGCTGTTCTGCGGGGTGCCGGAGGGGGGGAACACCTGGGCACGGCACCTGGTTCCCGTGCAGTGACACTGGCAGAGTGACACCGGCACACGGCACACACGTGTCCGCTCCAGGGCTGGCTGCAGCAGCTGTCCGGGCGGGTCCGAAGGGCCTCAGGCAGGGCTGGGAGCGCAGGGGCTCCCCAGAACCCGCTCCAGGTGTGTGCGGGGCGGCGCAGGGCGAGCAGCCCCGCACGGGCGGTGAGCCGCGGCCCGGCCCTCCCCGCGGCTCGGCCCCGACCGCGCTCCGCTGTCGTTCCAGGGCGGCCCCAAGTCATCGTTCCTCACCGAGGAGAAGAGGGCGAGGCTGAAAACCAACCCCGTCAAAGTGCGCTTTGCGGAGGAGGTGCTGCTGAACGGACACTCGCAGGTCAGGCGGCGGCCGCGGGACGCGGGGCTCTCCCCGGGGCAGGGCGGCTGAGGCTCGCTGTGCCCGCGGTCCGGGCAGCCGGAGGGGATCGGGGCACGGAGGAAGCCCTGGCACCTGCGGGGGTTTGACTTGCATGTGCTTACTCGGACTAATGGAAATGACCGCCTGCGCTGCCTCTGTCCCGCCCCGTCGGAGCTCGAACCGTTCCTCCATCACGGCGGGGGGCGGCTGTCCTCCCCTGAGGGACAATCCCGCCACCGTGAACCTCGCCGGAGTGCGGGCAGGACGAGTCCTGCCCCAGAGGCGAGAGGGGGGCTCTGCTGTGTGTGCCCCGTTAGTGTGCAGCTGGAGGGGCTGGGCTGGCCCTCCTGGGCACACCAGGGCCAGGGGCTCTGTCATGGGCACAGCCAGGGCCAGGGGCTCTGTCACTGGGCACAGCCAGGGCCAGGGGCTCTGGCATGGGCACAGCCAGGGCCAGGGGCTCTGTCATGGGCACAGCCAGGGCCAGGGGCATGGGCACACCAGGGCCAGGGGCTCTGTCATGGGCACACCAGGGTCAGGGGCATGGGCACAGCCAGGGCCAGGGGCTCTGTCATGGGCACAGCCAGGGCCAGGGGCTCTGTCATGGGCACACCAGGGTCAGGGGCTCTGTCATGGGCACAGCCAGGGCCAGGGGCTCTGTCATGGGCACAGCCAGGGCCAGGGGCTCTGTCATGGGCACAGCCAGGGCCAGGGGCTCTGTCATGGGCACACCAGGGTCAGGGGCTCTGTCATGGGCACAGCCAGGGTCAGGGGCTCTGTCATGGACACAGCCTTGTGTCAATGGGTGTGCCACTGGGCTCTCTGCGTTGCTTTTGGGTGTGACAGTGTTCTCAGGTGGCAGCTTGCTCTCCATCCCTGCAGAGGGTGTCTGCAGCTGTGCCTCTGTGGGTGAGCTGGGTCACAGCTCGCTGGAGGCTGCTGCAGACCCAGCTCGGGGCTCCTGCTGCTGCTGGCAGCCCAGCTGGGTGCCCATGGCTCTGCCCCTGCTGGTGTCCCTGTGGCACCGGTGAGAACTCCTGTGTCCTTCCCAAACTGTGGACAGCTCCTGACCATTTCCTGCTCCTTCTGACTTTCTAAGCTCACTGGGGTCAACTGGGAGTCAGTAGCTCTGTCCACCTTTCCTTTTGTCTTTCAGAATGAGAAAACCCAGTGGTCAGAATGCCCCTTTCTGCCCCCTGCTCATTAGTGCTGCTCAGCTGTCTGGGTCTGACCAAGCCTTTCAGCTCTGCAGCAGTGACAAACTGCCCGCTGGCCCTTTGCCTTCTCCCTGCCTGTCTGTCTGCTGCTCCGTGTCGCAGGTGCAGCTCAGAGCCCTCCCAGGGCAGTCTTGGCTCCCTGTCCCCTGCACGCGGGCAGAGGTGTGCCGTGGGTGCCACCTGCCCACAGGTGATTGCTCGGGGGGACCCCGCTCCTCCTCCTCCTCCTCCTCCCCCCGAGGGGAGGCTCGGCTGTGCCCCCAGACCCTGGACCCTGGGACCCTTCCCTTCCTGCCACGCTGCTGCCAGGGTGCCAGGCCGGTCCAGGGCTGCCCTCCCGGGGCTGTCCCAGCCTCGGGGGGTGGTGACACGGCTGTCGGGCGGGCAGGGGCGGCGGGGCCCTCCCCGGGAGGGCAGAGCACTCCGCTGTGGGCAGATGTGACACCCGGCTCCCCGGGCAGGGGCTGGCCAGCGGGGATGCGCCCAGGAGGTGCCCCAGGCAGGGGTGCCCGGGTCGGGGGACACCGGCAGAGCCGAAATCACCTCAGAGCCCGCTTCTCTTAGAGCCGGGAGTGTCTGCCCGCGGCTGCAGGAGCTGGAGGCTGGGCTCGTGTCACAGCCGAGGGCTCCCGGGGTGCGACAGTCCCACACCGACGGCAGGGTCGGTCCACTGGGTCTGGGAGGGCACCTCTTGTGGGAGCCTAAAGAAGGCACCTGCGGAGGGAACGCTGCACTCTGAGCCTCCCTAAAGCCTCTGGCAGCGTTGTGCCGAGCTGATCAAACCTCTGCAAGTGCAGAGCGGGGACACAGTCAGTGTTTGGATTGCCGTTAATTTGATGACAGCACAAAGGCAGGAAAATTAATTCAGGTGCTGGGGTCCCTGGTGTTAGATTCCCTTTTCACCATCTGGATATGTAACCTGTTCTGAGCAGTGAGGTATTAGCACAAAGGAAGAGTAAATAAATTTGTTGCATATTTATGATTCCTTTCTGGAAAAGCACTGTGCACCACGGCAGCCCTGAGTGCTTTAGGGCTGCTCTCCTTTCCGTGGGCTGACGTACTAAGGCAGCCAAAATGGGCATTATGGCCCTGAGAAGCGTACAGCCTCCAGTTTCAGTAAATATACTGCTCTTGTCATCCTAATGGAGCACGGCTAAGTGATCCTTGCGGCCACGGGAAGGAGCCCAGCGGCTGAAACCCGAGCCGGCAGGCTGGAGCATGAATTGTTGATGAGCCTCGCTGCTGCCCTGCCTTCCGCAGGCTGCGGATGCGTCCTGCATCCCGAGCAGTGCGGCGGGGACAGCCCGCGGCGGCCGCGGGGAGCGGGGCGAGCAGCCTGCCCGGCGGCGCGGGAGGGCACGGCTGCGGGAGCCGAAGGGTTAACTCGGAGCAGCTTCGGGCAGCCCTCCCAGAAGGACAGGGACCTCTCCGGGTGCTCGGGCTGGGTGTGGCATTTGGGGGTCCCCGTGGCCAGAAAGGATGTATTTCCCTCCATGCTCTTAGAAGGCTAATTTATCATTTTATGATCCATATTATATTAAATCTATACTAAAACAATCCTAAAGAATGGAGAGAGGATACTTACAAAATGCTTAACAAGATGTTAAAAAACTTATGACTTTCTCCTCAGAGTCCGACACAGCTAAGCAGTGATTGGTCATTAACTAAAAACAACTCGCATGTTGGAGAATCAATCTCCAACCGCATTCTAAAAATATAAAAGAAGCAAATAGAAGGATATTGTTTTCCTTTTTCTCTGAGAAAGAAATCCTAAGCAATTTTTTTCCCAGAAAACACGGTTAGTGCCAGCAGGGTGGCTGGCTCTGAGCAGAGAGAGGAGCTGGTTTGTGCAGTGCTCAGCCCTGCTCTGTGCGGGGTAACGCGGCCGCTGTGCCGCGGGAGCTGAGGGCAGCTGTGCAGCGCTGCAGAACGGCATGGACTGGCGTGAACAGCGTCTCTGTCCTGGAGCTGGGGGACAAACAACCCCTGCCAGAGATGTTGATGTGTTTGGGCTGGTGAAAGAGCCCAGAACCTGGGCTAGAAAAAAGAGCAGCCGAGTTCCTTTGTTTTTCCGCAGTGGTGACTGCAGGCAGCTCGAACCCCAAAATGGCCATGAGGGGAGAAGGATGGGGTTCAGAAGTTTTTTATGTTTGCTCGGGCAGCGCTTCAGGGGCTGTGGCGTTTGTAACGTGAGGCGCAGTGAGTGAAACACAGGAGAGACCACCTCAGAAACACGTTCTTGGCCCTGAGAGTCTCTTGACAAGGAGATGGAGCCTTTCGGTGGTGGGAGCAGCGTGCTGGTCCCAGAACATGACAAAGACACGCTGAGTAGGAGCTCCAAGGGGGACGAGAGAACCTGCTCAGCCCTGAGCACCAGGGATGGTGGAGCTGGGGGCTTTGAAAGGTGCGGGCATTCCCTGCCGAGGGGGAGATGGAGGGCTGAGCGGGGATCGGGCTGTCCGGGAGGACAGGGGCCAACCCCAGACCCTTCTCCAAGACCCAACAGAGCCGTTCTTGCCGAGGGGGTCCTGTCCTGTCCCACGTGTTTGGGACCCATCTCAGGACACTCTGGTGGCATCCCCCGCTGCCTGGGGCGTGCCGGGTTGCAGATCCCGGGCAGGGTTCGGCGGCAGCAGCGCGCTGTGATCGCCGGGCTCCCGTGCCGCGGGCAGCGCCGGGGGCTGCTCTCAGCCCGGGGGTCCGCGCTGCTGCCCGACGGCAAGATGCCTTTCCCAGGGGCACGGCGGGGTGTTGGTGATGAGCAGGGAGGACGGCTCGGTGCCTTCGGTGCCCGCCGGACCCTGCTGTGCCGCTGGGAGCGGGACGGTGCTGCCCCGAGCGTTCCGGTAAAGGCATCTGCTGTGCTCTCCTGCTGCCGCTCTGTGCCAGGAGCACAATCAGGAGCCAACGCTGGTGCCGAGGAAGAGGGCTGCCAAGGCAGAGGAGGATTTTCCGGGATGCCAGGGCTTGCAGCGCCAGGCAGAGCAGCTGGTGCCTGCCGGCTGGATGCCCGAGGGTGCAGCTGCTGCTTTTGCTGTGCAGGGGAGCTCCCTCCTGTTCATGCCCAACGTGCTCAAGGTGTACCTGGAGAACGGACAGACCAAGGCATTCAGGTTTGAGAGGAGCACCACTGTGAAGGTAAGGAGGCTCTGCAGGCTGCTCCCACCCCCCCAGCCCAACCCATCAGCAAAGGTGCAGGCAGGGCCCTTGCAGCCCCCGGGCTGCACTGACCAGCTGTTGACCACTGACCACTGCTGGGCACGCTGGTTCTCTGAGCCCCAGCCTCCTTCTGCACTCTTAAGGATGCTCCCCTCTGGAGACACGAGCACTGATTCAGCCCCTCAGGGGAAAGAGCAGCACACGAGGTCCTCCTGAGCTAGGGGTGATCCTCCCTCAGGTCACTGCCCTGCCCTCACGGTGCTGCTCTGCAGAGCCATGGATCCAGCCCTTCCCAAACCGCTGTGCTCCCACACAGCCTGGCACAGCTCCAGCTGCCCTGGCCTGATCCTTGCAGCTGCTCAGTGTTTGTGTTGGACGTGGTAAGACCTGGCCAGGGCCACTGGCTGGAGGTCATAAATTACTTAAAGGACAGGTGGTGTCCTGCACCACTGCAGATGCTGTGGGAGATACCCACGATGGACAGGGATTCTGGCCGTATCAGAAAGTGTATTAAAGGGAAACACAGGGAGATTTCATTTATCGTGCAGTGAAAACTTTCCTCAGAAAGGGAGGAGTTTGTCTGGCTTTTTCAAGCTTCACAAAACCATTGTGGTCTCTCAGGCAAGTAAGTGTCTGCAAGTCTTTTGACTTGCAAGGTCTACAAAAATAAAATAGTGACATAAAGCAAGGAAGTGGAAAGGAAAGGAGAGTTGTAAGGAGATACTTGAATGTCTGTCCCCAAGGGGTTAATTTCTAAAGGATGGATTAGCTCTTTGACCTGAGTTGCTCAGCTCTGACATGGAATAAGTTTTCCCACTTTTTAAAGCAGCCCTCACAATTGCCCTCCAGAAATATCTAAATGAGTAAAATGCTTCCCAAGTTACGTGTTTCCAGAAATTCCTCTGTGTCTTGGGACATCCTGGCTTAAAACTGAGGTGAGTCCAACGTTTATGCTTGCCTCAAAGGGTTTCTGTTTCAATCTGTGCTCAGTCAAGCCTGAGGTGATATTTTCTTTTTGCCAAAAGTAAACCTTGTTACTTCCATAACAGTTAGAATATTGACAGAATTTCTATTACAAGGTGAAACACCAGTTTCAGTCAGATGTGGCAGGGTTTTTACAATTACGGTCTCAATTTCTTGTTTATTGGAGAGAAGTGTTCTTCCCAAGTTCTTTTTAGCTTTTTTCACAAATCACAGACTGATTTGGGTTGGAAGGGACCTTAGAGACCAGTTCCAGCCTCCTACCATGGGCAGGGATATCTCTCAATTGCTCCAAGTCCTGTCCAGCCTGGCCTTGGAGACTTCTAGGGGTGCAAAATGTAGCTAGAATAACACAGACAGCAAACACTCGGGGTGTTTCTGTCACTCAGGGGTGACAGAAGGTGCTCAGCACCACCCAGAGCTGTGAGTGTGAGGCAGCTCAGGACAGGCAGCTCCAGGAGATGGGTTTGATACCTGTGACACCTGGGGGTGTGCAGCTTGCCCACCTTGTGCTCCACCTGCGGGGGTCACGGTGCCCTGTCTGTGCGTGGCCCCGCAGTTCTGCAGGCTGGGCTCTGGCAGTGGCAGCTCTGCAGCAGGGCTGGTGGCACTCTGAGCTCTGTGTGACCCTGTGCCCTGCCAGGACATCGTGCTGACCCTGCAGGAGAAGCTGTCCATCCGCAGCATCGCCCACTTCGCCCTGGTGCTGGAGGAGCAGTACAACCTGGCCAAGATCCACCTGCTGCACGAGGAGGAGCTCATTGCACAGGTGAGCAGAGCCCCCGTGTGTCCCACAGCCCTGCAGAGGGGCGCTGCCCCCGGAGAGAGGCCAGTGAGGGCACAGGGAGGGTGAGCTCAGCTCGGCCCCAGTGATGCCATCCACCTCTGCCGTGGTGCTCACAGCCCACAGCCCTGGGGAAGGGCACCTGGGGAGCGTCCAGGGTGCCCCACACACCCAGCAGTACCGTGGCTGGTGTTGCCTGGACAGCAGTCGTGGGTGACGTCCTCTGTGCCACCTGTCCCAGCAGCCCATCTGCACAGACTGCTTGAGCCTCAGGCAGCTTTCAGGCAGCTGTGCATGACCTCTCTGCTCACAGCTCCCTGAGCAGCCAGAGCATCCCCGCGGCAGGGCCCAAGGGTTAAATGACGTTCTGAGTCAGCACCTTGTGTCCTGTGAGCCCGGGACGCTGCTGCCCCTGCAGCCTGCGGGTGTCTCCGGACTGCCTGCTCAGCTGCCCCAGCCCCGTGCTGCCGGGTGTGTTGGCTGGCAGCCCACTGCACAGGGGTCCGTGGGGTCACACAGCGTGCCCTGCGTGGGAAGGCACCCAGGAGGATCATCCTGCTCAAGTCCCTCCGTGGCTGGTGCTGTCACACCACCGAGCACGTGGGGCAGAGGATTTCCGCTGGGCAGGATCTGCCCGGAATAAAACATGCTGATGGAAAACTCAGAGTCTTGACATTGTATTGACATTGCAGGGATGATTCAGGGGTCTGCTTAGGGCTGCTGAGTCTTGTGACTGCGCTCCAAAGCAGAGCAGCCTGCCCCTTCCCCTGCTGTTATCACACAGCCCCAGAGCCTCTGTCCTGGTGACACCGCCAGTGTTTGGGATCTGTGGGTGCTCAAATGAGGTCTTGCTGTCAAGGGGCTTCTGGGCCACTGCGGGCAGAAGAAAACCAGATGAAGAATCGGAGATAAAGTTACAAGCAGGAGCAATGTGATTGTTCACACAAACACATTGTGTCCTTGTGTTTGCCCAGGACGATCTGCAGGGTTCCCTTGCCAGCGGGGTTAAACCATTGCTGTGGCTTTGCAGAGCCCACGGTGCCCTCCTGCAGGGAGGGCTGGTTTGTGACCCCTCTCTCTCTTGCAGGTGGTGCAGAAAAGAGACTCTCATGACTACCGCTGCCTCTTCAGGGTGTGCTTTGTCCCCAGGGACCCCTTGGACCTGCTGCAGGAAGACCCAGTGGCCTTTGAATATCTGTACCTGCAGGTGACGTTCCGTGCTGGGGAATCCCTTCTCAGCCCACCCTCAGTTGTGCTTTGAGGCAGAGCACACCTCAGAGCGTGCCTCAGCTGCACGGAAATGCAGAGCACTTGCAATCAGGGCGTTTCAGCTGGGTTTGCCCCAAACCCTTAAATCGGGGGCTGTGCCTGGCTGGGGCCATCCTCCCCTGGCTGCGGGCTGTGGTGCTGGCAGCCTTGCTCTGCACTCCTGCTGGCCTGACCGTGCTGTGTCTGCCCCAGAGCTGCAGCGACGTGCTCCAGGAGAGGTTTGCAGTGGAGATGAAGTGCAGCGTGGCCCTGCGCCTGGCTGCCCTGCACATCCAGGAGAGGATCTCTGCCTGTGCCCAGCCGCAGAAGGTGTCCCTGAAATACATCGAGTGAGTGCTCACAGCTCTGGGCTCCCCTGCCACCAGGCCTGTGACAGCAGCAGAGCCCCAAAGGCGGCCTCAGCTCTGCACAGGAGTCCAGGGGGACTGCAGCCCCTTGGCTGGGCTGCTGCTGTTAGGGCAGGGTGGCCTCGGGGCCTCCCTGTCCTCAGCCCCTGCTGCTGAAGGGTTTTTGGGCACAGTCAAAGGGGATGTAGAGGCTTTATCATCAGAAGGAGTGAAAAGACACTTTTTTATAAGAAATCTGCAGTTTTTATAGAAATAATGCTGGATTTAAGATTGGCTTTTAGGATTTTTTTTACACTATTGGTAACTACGAATAGTACACTCAGGAGAACCATATTTATAAACAGTGGTTACAGAAAGAGAGATAATGGTTTGAATTCTAAGTTTCCCAGCTTCTACCCAACTTCCCAGGATTTTCCTGGGAGAACCATGTTTGTCTCTGTTCAGAGGATGTGTAATTACTGCAAACCCCTGGACCTGCCTGAGTAGGGCAGGCAGTGAACTCCTGGGTGTGCCCTGAGGCACAGGGGGGGTCTTCTGTGTCCCAGGGCCAGGGCCTTGCACTGCAGATCTGTCACCCAGTGCTGGTTACCCAAGCTGCTCCTGCCAGTGTTGATTGCAGTGTCTGGAGAGAGAGGGTGTGATCATCAGCCTTGCCCAGCCAGCACATCTCTGCATCTGCCAGAAGCAAGCCAGACACAGCTCCTCTGGGCAGTGGCAGACCCTGTGAAGTACTGGGGTCTGTGGGGAAATGACCAAGAGATGCTGTCAGAAGGAGCAGGTGTGCCATGCTGCACCTTGGTGCTCCTGGGCTGCTCCTGCCCTAGGCAGTGCTGATGAGCTCCTTGTTAATTACCAGGCACTGCTGGGGTGACCAGGTTAATTACCAGGCACTGGCTGCCTCGTGTGCAGCCAGATGTGCCCAGCTGTGTGCAGGGGGGGGACAGCTGCACTGCTCTCACCTCACAGGTGTGTCATGCCTGTAAACTCCCCAGCAGCACACCTGGCCCACCTTTAGGGTGCAGGAAACTGAAGGTGCTGCCATGCCCTAATCTTGTCACCAGAGCAAGGTGCATGCAAGGACAGAGTCTCCATCCTGTGGACGGTGAGGGGAGATGGGGACTGTCCTGCTCAGGCAGGTTGTGAGTTCCCTCCTGTGAAACCACGAGGAAGTGGCCATTCTGCACCTCAGTGCTCACTGTGCAGTGCCACTCCCGACCCCGGCAGGGGCAGGCAGCAGTGAATTCAAGGGTGTGCCACAGCCCCCCGGGCTGCCTGGTGCCTCTGCCCTGCCCTGTGCTGGTCAGCGTGGCTGGGACCCCCCGTGCTCCCTTCCCTCTTCCTGCCAGGAGGGACTGGGGAATCGAGAACTTCATCTCCCCCACCTTGCTGCGGAACATGAGAGGGAAGGACATCAAGAAAGCCATCAACTACCACCTGAAGAGGAACCAGGTGCTGCTGGACCCTCGGCAGAAGGTAGTGTGTGAGCCCTGGGCCAGGTGTGCCCTCCCCTGGGGCTGTTGTGTGCCCTCACCATGCCCGCGCTCCCTGTGCCGCGCCTGCCGTGGTGCCAGGCTCCGTGGGCACCTCTGCTGGCAGCCTGGGCTGGCTGTGCTGGTCAGGGCCCAGCCCTGCAGCACGGGCTGTGTCCCTGCTGCAGCTGCCTGCAGAGCCTGCTTCTGACCCTGTTTCCTCTCTTGCCCACGAAGCACACGCTCAGCGCGGCCCAGGTGCGCCTGAGCTACCTGCAGATCCTGGGGGAGCTGAAGATGTACAGTGGGATGATCTTCAATGCCACCATGATGGTACGAGCTGTTTGGGTGTGGGATGGCCCTGGGCACGCAGTCCCGGGGGCCACACTGCTGCTCCCTGCCCTGGGAGGCCGCGGTGGGTGCTGGTGAGGGGCTGTGCTGGGGGAGCTCAGCTGCGTGCCTCTGAAGTGTGCACTGCACAGACCAGCCTACAGACCAGTTTTGCACTTCTTCTGATTGGAAGCTGTCACTCTTGCTCTTCAGATAAGCCCTCTCTGTCCTTTGTGTGTTATAAAGTACTTGGGGAGGCTGGGCAGGCTTCAAACTCTTGAGAAAATAGTGGAAACCCTTAAAAGTCACTGTAAGAAAGGACTCTTCCCTTCTTACAAGAGGTTTCTGGGGTTGTTGATTTTTCTGCCTGTCCCCAGCTGGGTCTGTGCTGAGCTGCAGAACACAGGCTGTGTCACACAGGGAGCTGAGCAATGCTGGTGGGCACCCGTGGGTCCCAGTAATGCTAAATTTACACCTGCATGCAAAGTGAACAATTCCTGCCAGATTATATGCACGTGAATTCATTTTTCCTTGAGTGCCTCACCCTAACAAAAAGCACTGACACCTCTTTCAAGCCCAGATTTTTTTTTTTTTTTTTTTTTGGTGAAGTTTCTACCCTGCAGCTGCAGCAGGTCTCATCACTGGGTCCATATGGGGACACCTGGGCTGCCAGGTGACACTGCTGACCGTGACCACCTGCTGCCAGCCACGTCCCTGGGGCCACCCGGGGCCAGGGGGAGCTGCTGTCCCTGCGTGGGGAAAGGGCAGGGGAGAGGGCTCCTGTGGAAGCAGAGTCAGTGCTGGGACCGCACACGAGGTCGGGGGGCCGAGGGGGCCCTGCCAGCCCAGGTGAGGGGGCCCTGCCCCAGGTGTAACCTGTGCCCCCACAGCTGCAGGACAGGGAGTCGTACGTGGCGCTGCTGGTGGGCGCCAAGCACGGCGTGAGCCAGATCGTCAACAGCAAGCTCAACATCGCCACCAGCCTGGCCGAGTTCCCCAGCATCAGCAGGGTGGAGCTCAGCGAGGACTCGGAGCGAGTGAGCACTGTCAAGATCTACCTGCAGGACCTGAAGGTGAGCGGCTGTGTGGGCTCAGGGGAGTCACCTGCACCCTCAGCTCCCCTCAAAGGCCGGGGAGTCAGCGGCATAAAAGGCTTAGAACCGGCAGGGAAACTCGTAGGAATAACCAAAAATATTACTGGAGAGAAGTGATTTTTCCTGCTGAGGAAAAGTTACTTTTTCCTCCGTCAGTGAGACACAGCAAAGGCACAAAAGGCGAGAAAAATAAATTCCTCTTCTTGGTGCCTCCTTGCCCGAGACGGGGGGGTGCCTTGTCCTTGTGCAGTCTGTTCCTGCTGACTGTGGTACAAACAATATTTGTTTATTCTAATCTTCTTTACTCTTTTCTCACCCACACCTCCAAAAAATAAACGAAAAAAAGGTTCTTACTCTGCTGCTGGAGTCGAACAGTGCAAAGGACCTCGTCTGCCTCATCGCTGGCTACTACAGACTCCTGGTGGATGCAAGCGCCTCCATATTTACCTGGGGAGAGAAAAACCAGCAGCTGCACCGTGTCTCAGCTGAGGAAGGTTTATAAAAACAGCTTTTTTTGACACAGGATGGGGAGGAAGTGGGTGGATGCCCCAGCTCCTGGGGAGCAGCAGCCTGGGGCGGTGTGTTGGCACCTGTGCTTGCTTAAGGCTGGACTCGATGATCTTTGAGGGCTTTTCCAGCATTCACGGTGCCGCGGTTCTGTGAGAGCTGCAGGCTGGGCTCCGAGGCTTGGGGTGAGGGCTCAGCTGGGCTGGCAGCTGCCCTGAGCTCCGGGGGCTGCTCCGGGCTGAGGGGCCCCGCAGCTTGCTCCGTGCCCTGCCCTGAGCTCCGGGGGCTGCTCCGGGCTGAGGGACCCCGCAGCTCGCTCCGTGCCCTGCCCTGAGCTCCGGGGGCTGCTCCGGGCTGAGGGACCCCGCAGCTCCCTCCGTGCCCTGCCCTGAGCTCCGGGGGCTGCTCCGGGCTGAGGGACCCCGCAGCTCCCTCCGTGCCCTGCCCTGAGCTCCGGGGGCTGCTCCGGGCTGAGGGACCCCGCAGCTCCCTCCGTGCCCTGCCCTGAGCTCCGGGGGCTGCTCCGGGCTGAGGGACCCCGCAGCTCGCTCCGTGCCCTGCCCGGAGAGCCCCCGCAGCTCGCTCCGTGCCCTGCCCTGAGCTCCGGGGGCTGCTCCGGGCTGAGGGACCCCGCGGCTCCCTCCGTGCCCTGCCCTGAGCTCCGGGGGCTGCTCCGGGCTGAGGGGCCCCGCAGCTCCCTCCGTGCCCTGCCCTGAGCTCCGGGGGCTGCTCCGGGCTGTGAGCCCCCGCAGCTCGCTCCGTGCCCTGCCCCGCTGGCCTGGCCGGGGGCTGCCGGGGGCTGAGCCCCCCGGGGCCGCGGGGCAGGGTCTGGCTGAGCCCTCCGCGCCCCTAGCACGGGCTGAGCGGTTCGTTTAAACCCCAGGGTACGAATCCCGAGCCTGCAGCGACTCCGAGGATTCCTGGGAGCTGGATTCCTCCTCGGAGCGGCGCACGGACAGCCCCGCGGCGGGCGGCGGCGCGGAGGGGCCGGGAGAGCGCCGCGGCCCCGGGGCGAGGGGCGACCCGCGGGACACCGGCGGTGACAACGCCACCGACAGCCCCTCCGAGGCGTCCGACTCGGCCAACGCCGAGAGCCGGGGCTTCAAGACGAGCGGCTCCAGCGACTCGGTGGATGCGCTGGAGGAAGATGAGCTGGAGGCGCGCTCTTCCTCCCGGCCGGAGCTGCTGCCCTTGTACGCGCCGACCGCGCAGCAGACGAGCAGCTCGGACGGCGGCTTCGTGCCGGGGGGCGCCGCGGGCAGCCCCGCCGGCCCCGGGGGCTATTTCTCCTTCCGGCAGGCGCCGCCGGGGCCCGGGGGCAGCCCCGCGGGGCAGGGCGAGCGGCCGGCCGCCCTGCAGGCCCGGCTGTCCGAGCGGGACACGGCGGGCTCCCGCAGCCCCTGCTCCGGCGCTGCCCCCGCGGGCAGCCCGGGGACAGCGCAGCACAGCCAGCTCGTCCTGCGGCCGCCGCCGGGCTTCGCGGACTCCAGCTCCGAGGAGGAGTTCTACGATGCTGCGGACAGGCTCAGCCCTCCGGATGCGCTGGCAGGTAAAGCCACAGCGGGGCTGCTGCCGCCGCTGCCGTCCGTCCTGCTGGGCGCTCCCCGCCAGCTCCTGGGAGCTCCTGCAGGGCTTTGGAAGGACCTTCGAGCCCCCGCTCTCTGCAGGCCACTCCTCAGCACCCTCACGGGGACAGTGCAGGGGGATTCGAGCACTGGGTGCTGGGAAAAGTCAGATTTCAGAGGAGTGGCATTCCGGAATCTCCCAAACCTGTAAAACATTGTTACATGAAGCCCCCAGATCAAAGGTCGAGCTCAGGTCAGAGGCTGGTTTCAGAGCTGGGTCAAGGATTCCCAGGGCTGGGCAGCTCCCTGACCATTGTATTTTCTCAGAAATGGGAGTACTCCTGTTCCTGAAGTAATCAGCTCTTTCAGTATAAACAGAACCTCTTAAGAATTTAATTCATGCTGTTAGAACAGTTTCGAATTTTATAGTAATGCACAGTCACTGTACAGAACTGTCACTGTGGAAATTGTTACCACCTAAATATCCAGCCGGGGACCTGTGGCCATGTTTCTGTTTGGCGATACAGAAGTGCTCTCCTGGGGCTGCTGCTGGCCCCAGATTTACCCCACACCTGCCTTCAGGTGAAGCTGCTCCCTCATCACCAGTCCTGGGCTTCAGTGCCTGTACCACACACCCAGCCTCTGCCTTTTCCTGACCACGGGAGAGCATTTCCTTTTGCCCTCGGGAGCCAGGCATTGCTGCTGGACTTCTGTGCCTGTGATTCCAAGGCCTGTGCCAGGAGCTTTCTGGCCCTCTGTGTAGGTGTGAGGGTATTCTGCTGTCCAGGATGACTTCTGATTTCCGTGTTTTTCTTGCCATCAGGCTGTGATCCAGCGTCCTGGGAGGGCACAGAGAGCTCCTCCTGCATCCCAAAGAGGCTGAGGTGCTACAGCTTGGGGGAGAACCCCTCGAGGAGGGAGAAGCAGGGCCAGGAGAGGGAGCTGACCTGCAGCAGGAGCCTGAGGAAGAGAAGGTCCTTCCTGAAAACTGATTACACCTCTCAGGTCAGTTTCCCTGCGGCCGTCCCAGGCTCTCCACAGCGCTGCTGCTCCTGGCCGCCCACTCAGCCCTCGGCAGAGGACGCAGGGAAGGACGTGGAGAGGGGGATTCCTGCGGCCCCCCAGGCCCAGAGGGACACTGCTGGCACAGAGCCCTGCTCTGCTCCGATGGACACGGAGCCTGACAGCACGGAGACAAAGTCGGTGATGGAATGGCTGGTCTCCTCCCTTTTGGACGTTCACCATCCCGGTGGCCAGCGTGGGGAGGAGGGCAGCAGCCTCCAGCCACAGCACCCCCCTCTGCTGTCCCTGGAGCCCCTGCCCCGAGGAGCTGCCCAGGAGAGCTGCCCGGGGGCGGCAGATCCCGGCTGTCTGAGCGAGGAGAGCCGTGCTGCGGGCTGGCAGAGCCCGGGGCCGCAGGACCAGCGGGGTGAGGCGGTGGCCGCCCAGCGCAAGGCCAGCCTTGTGCCCTCTGCTGTTGAGTGCCGCTCTGACGAGCTCCTGCGGCTGCCACCGGCTCCTGGCCCCGGCACGGCCCCTCCCCGGGAGCCGGCCCAGGAGCGGGGGCTGCTCCCCGCCAGGGTGGAGCCTTCCCTGGCTCCCTGGCAGGAGAGCAAAGCCGATGGGCAGAGCAGTGTCACTGGCAAGGGCTGTGCCGATGGCCAGGGCAGTGCTGATGGTCAGTGCTGTGCCCGTGGTCAGTGCCATGATGATGGCCAGGGCCGTGCCCATGGTCAGGGCAGTGCCAATGGTCAGTGCTGTGCAGATGGGCAGGGCCATGCTGATGGTCAGTGCTGTACTGATGGTCAGCTCCATGCCCAGGGTCAGGGCAGTGCTGATGGTCAGTGCTGTGCCCATGATGATGGCCAGTGCTGTGCCCGTGGTCAGGGCAGTGCCAATGGTCAGTGCTGTGCAGATGGGCAGGGCCATGCTGATGGTCAGTGCTGTACTGATGGTCAGCTCCATGCCCAGGGTCGTGCCCATGGTCAGCTCCATGCTGACAGCCAGGGCTGTGCCAGCAGCAGCTGCGAGGGGGCCGTGTCCCGGGCCAGGGGCTGGCAGGGGGTGAGTGGACAGCCCCTGCTGAGGGTGCACGAGGGGCACATGGGGCTCGCAGACACAGCCCAGCTCCTGGCAGGCTGCAGCAGTGCCTCGGGGGCTCTCACCCGCCTCTCCTGGCTCTCCCTGGGGGTGAGGACAGCCCCTGTGTCACACAGCCCCGTGTCACACAGCCTGCAGGACATGCTGGATGACCCCCTTGAGCCCTTGGCCTGTCTGATGACCAGCGGGTGCAGGGTGGCCGGTGCTGGGGGCAGGCAGGTGCTGCCATTCCCTGCAGGAGCAGGCTGTGCCAAGGAGCTGGTGAGCAGCTCAGGGCTGGCTGCAGGGCAGCCGCGGGGCGCAGAAAGTGTGGCTCAGCAGCAGCCGCAGCCTGCACAGGCTTCCCTTCCCCGAGGGCAGGCGGCAGGGCTGGGGAAGGACTCCTGCCTGCCTCTATCTGCTGGGCTTTCCATCTCCTCGGTCCCAGTTCCCTTGGGGAAAGGAGCAGGAGACCACGGGGCTGTAAAACACTCGTTGCTCTGCTTTAACCCCGAGGAGGCTGAGCAGACCCCTCCGCCCCCCATCCCCGCCCGGCCCTCCCCAGCTCCACGTGGGCTGGACGGCTGCGGCTGCCGCCTGCCCTACATCAGCTGCTTCCCCCAGCCCCACAAGCAGGGGGAGTGTGAAACCAGCCCCCCCCAGCTTCCAGGGCCCCTCACCTCCCCACCCTCCAGCAGCTGCAGCCTTCCCAGGACCCCTGGCAGTGGTTTCCCCGTTGCTGGGGACGCGGCAGGGCAGGACCCCCACATCCGAGCGCTCGGGCAGCTGAAGGAGCAGGCCTGGAGGAGCCCTGCCGATCTCTCCCACTTCCTGGCCTACACTGTGGAGCTGCAGGAGGTTGTAGGGAAGCTCTGTGGGAACCAGGCAACCCACCTGCACCACCAGTGTGCAGAGCAGGGTGCGGAGAGCAAGGGTGCCCTGGGCTGGGCTTCCCAGGACCTGCTGTCCAGCTGCCAGGCGCTGCTGAGCACGGAGCAGCCTCTCCCAGAGGTGCAGTGTGCTCTGAGAGCCACCTTCGACCGCCTGGTGCAGCTGGCAGTGACCTGCTTCCAGGTGACACACTGCCGGCGCTGCAGGCAGCGGCAGCAGGAGCTGGGAGCTGCGCTGGGCGATGTGGTGGGCACCTACCAGCAGCTGGTGCAGGCCCTGCAGCAGCAGCTCCACGGGCAGGTGTGCCCTGAGCTGGGCACCAAGCTCCTCGCCCGCCAGCACACGGCCCTGGCAGCTGCCATCTTCTGTCTCCTGCAGCAGTTCAGGGCGTCCCCGAGGCTGTGATGGGCAGGGCGGGGGCACGCCAGGGCACTGAGGGGCACAGAGCCCAGCTGTGTGCCCGCTGTCCACCTCAGACTGTCCCCCAGGCGATGTGTAGCCACGGCAGGACGTGCCCACACCGCGGCAGGGCTCCCCGAGGGCAGCCGTGCCCCAGGTGCTCTTGGAGCACTCCAGTGTGTGTGTCCTGCACAGGGCTCGTCCCCCGGCTCCCACGGGCTGTGCAGGTGGTCAGTCTCACGGTGCTCTCTCGGCTGCCTTTGCCACCCGTGGGGAAGGCTGCGAGCCCTTCAGCCTGCCTTTCACTCACGCTGCTCTCCAGGCAGGCTCTGGACTGAAGGGACACCAAACCCCACCCTGGCCGAACGGGAAGGACCCCGGGTGGCTTTCTCCACCTTGGTGGCCGAGGGAACGCAGTGATCCCAGGTCCAGCTGCTTTTCCTCAGCCGGAGAGGGCCGTGCAAGCTGTGCTGCTGCTGCTCCGCTGCCCCCGGGAGAGCGGCACCGGCTCCGCCCGGAGCGCTCCCGGCCGCGTCTGCCCGAGGCAGGGCGAGCCCGAGCCCGGAACGCCGCGGGCAGAGCCGTGCAGGGACCGGCGGGGGCTCCCCGGCCGGGAGCAGCCCGGTGCCCCTGCAGCAGGTGCGGCTCAGCCTGGCCAGGTGAGGGCGGCTCGGCTGAGCCTCCCCGCCAGGCACCGTGCCGGGCCCTGGGAGGGAGGGCAGAGCCGGTCCCTCCTGCCGAGGCCCCGGCTGGGGATATTGGGGGGTGGCTGCCTCTCCCCTGGGAGCTGTGGGGGGCTGCACTCGGCAGCTGAGGGGCAGAGGTGGGCTTGAGTGATGGCACCACCTCTGCCCAGGCACGGCGGGGACAGGGCTGTCCCCCGGCTCTGGGACACCGACGGGGATCATCTCCACAGCCAGCTTGCCAAGAGCCCCCAGGGCACAGCAGCAGCACTGGCCAGCACAGAGCCCCCGTGGCGACTTAACCTCGGGTTAACCCCTGGCTTGGGTTAAACCCCACTGCTCCTGCACACCCCTGTCACACGCACTCAGACACGAGCCCTGGGCTGTGGAAGGGGTGCTGTGAGAGAGGAACGAAAACACATGAACAAACTTACCTCAGGTGACCTTCAGGTCCTGCTGCCACTGGCCATGAGGCTTCAGGGCTCCTTGGCAGCCATGGCTGAGGTAATGTACCGGCTCAGCTGCCCCAAACACACTCCTGCTGTGGCCTGGCATGTGACACTGCTCTGTGCAGGGCACAGCCAAGCCCAGGTACCTCCAGCAGGGACACGGGGGTCAGGGACCTGCGTGTGCCAGCTGTGACGAGGCACCACTCACCAGTAACTGTAGGGACACAATGGGGATCTAAACCTTTTATTTTATATTAGATGCGTACAACTAGCCAAAGGCTTCAACAACCCACCAGGTGTCCGTGGGTTTAAGCTGCTGGGACACAGTGCCCTCGGGAGCTGCTCCCCATCCCGCCTTCTCCTGCAGCAGCAGCACTCCCCTGTCCCATGGCAGGGCCTCTCCCTTGCCCAAAAGCTTTGCAATCCCAACCTCACCTTACTCTGTTTCAATAAAATTAAGAAAACACCTTAAAGCTCTCCTCCCTACCTCAGAACAAGTGTAGGTGCAGGAGTCACAGACGAACAGCTGCAAAGAAGCAAAACTGAATTCCTGTCAGTTTTCACTTGATCCCAGGCTCCGCCAGGCTTTCCTTTCCTGCCTGGGGGCACGGCCAGGTCCAGCACCGCAGTCCTGAGGTAGAAGGTGTTGCTCCAACGAGGTCCTCCCACTGCTGCAAACAGCTGTCTCCTGTGCAGAGTCACGCTGGTACTTGCTGCCTGTGCAGCTCCTCCCCACGAAATAAAGCGTTTCCTTGGGCAGCAGTGGCGCTCCGGGGTGTCTGCACCTGATCCGCCGTGTCCGGCAGCACGTAGCCCTTCCCAGAAGAAACCCCAGCCCTCAGAGCTGCTGGCCAGCTCCGTGTCTCGTAGTAGGTGGACAGGACGTCAAAGACTGTCAGGGCACAGAGGTGTGGGTCACACACGTGCTGTGACAATGGTGCCAGCAGCTCCACACACCCACCGAACACGAGGGAGGTGATGGCAGCTGACCCAGAGAGGGTCTCCCACCTAACACCTGATGACCTGCCCCTGGAGGCAGCTCACGTGGGGCAGACAGGTATTTTGGAAAGGACTTTAGGGAGCTCTGGGCAAAGCAGTAGCTGTGTTAACTAGAGTGAGTGTCCCCATCACTGTCTTGGCTGACATGTGCCACCTGCCAGTGCCCCTGTAGAGAGCCACACCTGCTGTGCTCCCACTATCACTCCCAGGCAGGCAGACCCCACCCCCTGGGCACACAGAGCCCCCAGCCACTTCCTCTGCCTTCTGTCCATGGAGAGGCAACACAATCCCCCCGTGGCCTGGGTCATGAGCCCCTCTGCAGTGACCAACAGAGAGGCGTTCACCTTGCAGAGGTGAAGGAGCACGAGCACATCCTCTGCTGTGAGCAGGAGTGCAGCCCAGGGGGGCACAGGCACCAAGACCCCTCCCTGCCACTGTCAGACTCGGCTGAGGGGGCACAGCCCTCAGGAGTGCCGTCCCTCTGTGGCCTGTCCCCAGAGCAGCCCCTCCAGCCGAGTGCCCCTGCCTCGTGCCCGGGGAGCAGGGCACACAGCCAGCCCCTCACCCTGGTTGATGGCCAGCGTCTCGGAGTGGTAGTTCCTGGAGTTGGGGGCTCTCACCATGAACTCACGGATGGGGAGCCGGGCAGTGTGCAGGCGCTGCTCCCGCGCCCTCCGCAGGGTCAGCTGCTGCAGGGACACACGGACACACGGCCTCACACGCCGCCCGAGAGGCCACCCAGCCAGACCTGCCCTGGGGCTCACGCTGCTGCAGCCTCTCCCAGCTGGCTGCTGGCTCCAGGCAGAGTCTGAGGGAGGCAGGCAGAGCAGTGGGATGTGTCTGCTGACGGGGCGGGCACCACGCACCTTGTGAATGCTCTCGTCCACCAGCCCTCCCAGCACGTACACCTTGCTCGGATCGATGTCTTCCAGGACTGCCAAGAGCA
The DNA here is from genome assembly GCF_027477595.1 of Haemorhous mexicanus. Lineage (NCBI taxonomy): Eukaryota > Metazoa > Chordata > Aves > Passeriformes > Fringillidae > Haemorhous > Haemorhous mexicanus. The sequence goes on from NC_082381.1 coordinate 11,555,779, forward strand.
GCAGTCACCCCACAGCACAGCTCTGGAGCACACCCCCTCCCAAGGACAGCCCTGGGCAGAGCCTCCCTGCCCCAGGGGCTATGGCCTGGGGCACACAGGTCCCACCAGAACAGATTTAGCACCAGATCTGAGCACACGGTATGGCTCACACCATGTGAGACAGCCCATGCGAGGGACAACTTGCCTGAAGCATGCAGTGGCCTCAAAAAGAAATTTCTAAAGTCAGCCTTTTGCCCTGGCTCTCCCCTTCCTAAAGTGAAATGCTTACCATTCTCAGAGTCAGGAGTGAGATAAACAATGGCCTCCAAAGGAAACAGGTCCAGGTAACTCTCTGGAGTTGTATCCATCTCAAAAACACAAAGCAGAGTGAAGCAGCCCATTAGCCTGAGGTACATCTGCCAGAACAAAGCCCCCTCCCAGACACAGAGCTATCTATCCCAGCACTGACACTGCTGCTCTGGACATACAAACTGCTAAAGGTCTTGTAGATCCTACAAATCTCCAGTGAGCTGGGGTTTTTCCTTTTCACTTGGACAATGTTTTTGTTCTAGACACTGATCAACACACCTAAACACTCCATTAAATTCTCTCCTCATCAGAAGTTCTCGGGGTGCTTTGAGAAAGGGAGAGCAGCAACTCTTGACTAGTTCTAACATAGGATGCACAGCCCAGGGCTGGGCTCCCCCCGATCCCTCACCAGGTATCCCGCGAAGCCGTCGTTCATGCGGAAGCACTGCTCGTAGATGGGCGTCCCCGCCGCGAACTCCGTCAGGCACAGCCAGAAGGGCCGGGCGGCGCGGCGGTTCGCCCCGTAGAGCCTCCGGATCTGGCAGGCCAGGCGGCCGCTCTCCTGGGGGACACGGCGGCACCGTGACCCCGGGCCTGGGGCGGCGGACCCCACTGCCGAGCTCGGTCACATGCCAGCTGCAGGCCCGGGGCGGCTCCCGCCGAGCTCCCGGGGCCCGCCCGCAGCAGGAACGGGCACACGCCGAGCGCAGCCTGTCCGGGACCCCCAACAGCCCCGGGACCCCCGAGCAGGCCCCGGGACCCCCGAGCAGGCCCCGGGACCCCCGAGACCCCCGAGCAGGCCCCAGGACCCCCGCACCTTCTCGCTCATGCTGCCGCCCACGCCGAGGTCCACGCACAGCCGCGGCCCCGCCGCCCTCGCCTCCAGCAGCCGCTCCGTGGCCAGGGCAGCCGGGACCCTCCCGCGGCGGGGGGACGGCGGCCCGGGCCCGGCGGGGCCGCAGCCGAGCGCCGGTGTCGGGCCATCCCCGTCCGCCGCTGCCCGCCGTGCCCGGCGGCGCTGCCGCTCCTGCCGCCGCTTCCCGCGCCGGGCGGCGAGAACGCGCAGCCAGCGCCGCCGCTTCCGCAGCGCGTTCCTCTGCGGAGGGAAGCGGGCACGGCTCAGCGGAGCCGGTGCGGTCCGAGCCCGGCCCCGCCGCTTCCGCAGCGAGCCCGGCCCGGCCCCGCCGCACGCACCGAGCACCGAGCCCGGCCCCGCCGCACGCACCGAGCCCGGCCCCGCCACACGCACCGAGCCCGGCCCCGACACACGCACCGAGCCCGGCCCCGCCGCACGCACCGAGCACCGAGCCCGGCCCCGACACACGCACCGAGCCCGGCTCCGCCGCGTCGCCCGCCCGGCCCGCGCTGGGATCGCCCGCGGCCGAGGGCTCGATCCGCAGCAGCCGCAGCGCCTCAGCCACCACCGCCTCCTCCGCCTCGGCCTCGCCCGCCGGCTCCGTGCCCGCCGCCGGCTCCGTGCCCGCCGCCGGCTCCGTGCCCGCCGCCGGCTCCGTGCCCGCCGCCGGCTCCGTGCCCGCCGCCGGCTCCGTGCCCGCCGCCGGCCCGGCCTCCATCGCGCCGCCGGTGCGGAAGGGGCGGGCCCGGGGCGCTCTGCCCGTCCCCCCGCGCTACGGCACCGCCCCGGCCAGCCCGACACTCTCCCCACGGAGCGCGCTGCCCCCGGTGCCCGTTCTCCCGCCGAGCGGTGCCGCTCCGTGACGGCGCTCTCCGTTTCCCTGCTGGTCGCCGCGCGGAGTCACCAGCTCACACAAGAGATGCCGCCGGCCGGGTCAGCTGCGGACACCTTCCCCGGGATGCTCCTCCATTGTGCACCCTTGCTTTGTGTATTCGAATTCTTTTATCGTTATTCTTCCTTTTCTGTCCCATTATACTGTGTCCATGCAGATAGGCATAAGCAGATGGACTTTGGATAACAACTGGAATCTGGACAGGCAGTGAATCCCAAAAATTTACTTCTGATTAAACACCTGTGGGTACCATGCAAAGGCCCTTTTTGCTTCCTTACCTGGGCTATATCAGCAGCTATGCGGGCTGCAGCATTTGTATCCCACAATAAAATGGGATTCTGATCACCATCAGTCTCCCCGCCTCCCTCCATCACTGACAGCCCAGCTCGCACCTGTGTGTCACATTCACATTCTCTGGAAAAGTCCCTTCGCCCAGGACTTTTCTCCTGGGAAGCTGAGAACCCTCACAGAAAATGAATTCTTATCTCATTTGCTTCTCCTGTGTTGTGCTCACATGTGGAATGTGTTTGGAGATTGTTCACCCTCAGGTGATTGTTTCATTGCATTCTGCTGTGAGTTGTTTTCACTCCTTGGCCCCTCTGTGTCTGGACTCTGGAAAGGGTCACGAGTTTTCATTATTATCTTTTTAGCCTTCTCTAAGTATCCTTTCTGTGTTCTTTAGTGTAGAATACTTTAATAGTCTTTAATATAATATGGTATTATAAAGTAATAAATTAACCTTCTGAGAAGATGGAGTCAGATGCATCATTCCTGCCTTCGTCGGGCATTCCCTGCAAATACAACACACCTGGCTGGCACTGAGGAGGCAGCAGGGGCTGCAGACCCCTGCAGCCCACACCTGGCTGGCACTGAGGAGGCAGCAGGGGCTGCAAACCCCTGCAGCTCACACCTGGCTGGCACTGAGGAGGCAGCACGGGCTGCAAACCCCTGCAGCCCACACCTGGCTGGCACTGAGGAGGCAGCACGGGCTGCAAACCCCTGCAGCCCACACCTGGCTGGCACTGAGGAGGCAGCACTGGCTGCAAACCCCTGCAGCCCACACCTGGCTGGCACTGAGGAGGCAGCAGGGGCTGCAGACCCCTGGAGCCCACACCTGGCAGGCACTGAGGAGGCAGCAGGGGCTGCAAACCCCTGCAGCCCACACCTGGCTGGCACTGAGGAGGCAGCAGGGGCTGCAAACCCCTGCAGCCCACACCTGGCTGGCACTGAGGAGGCAGCAGGGGCTGCAAACCCCTGCAGCTCACACCTGGCTGGCACTGAGGAGGCAGCACGGGCTGCAAACCCCTGCAGCCCACACCTGGCTGGCACTGAGGAGGCAGCACGGGCTGCAAACCCCTGCAGCCCACACCTGGCTGGCACTGAGGAGGCAGCACTGGCTGCAAACCCCTGCAGCCCACACCTGGCTGGCACTGAGGAGGCAGCAGGGGCTGCAAACCCCTGCAGCCCACACCTGGCTGGCACTGAGGAGGCAGCAGGGGCTGCAAACCCCTGCAGCTCACACCTGGCTGGCACTGAGGAGGCAGCAGGGGCTGCAAACCCCTGCAGCCCACACCTGGCTGGCACTGAGGAGGCAGCAGGGGCTGCAAACCCCTGCAGCCCACACCTGGCAGGCACTGAGGAGGCAGCAATGGCTGCAAACCCCTGCAGCTCACACCTGGCAGGCACTGAGGAGGCAGCACGGGCTGCAAACCCCTGCAGCCACACCTGGCTGGCACTGAGGAGGCAGCAGGGGCTGCAAACCCCTGCAGCCCACACCTGGCTGGCACTGAGGAGGCAGCAGGGGCTGCAAACCCCTGCAGCCCACACCTGGCTGGCACTGAGGAGGCAGCAGGGGCTGCAAACCCCTGCAGCCCACACCTGGCTGGCACTGAGGAGGCAGCAGGGGCTGCAAACCCCTGCAGCCCACACCTGGCTGGCACTGAGGAGGCAGCAGGGGCTGCAAACCCCTGCAGCCCACACCTGGCAGGCACTGAGGAGGCAGCAGGGGCTGCAAACCCCTGCAGCCCACACCTGGCTGGCACTGAGGAGGCAGCACGGGCTGCAAACCCCTGCAGCCCACACCTGGCTGGCACTGAGGAGGCAGCAGGGGCTGCAAACCCCTGCAGCCCACACCTGGCTGGCACTGAGGAGGCAGCACGGGCTGCAAACCCCTGCAGCCCACACCTGGCTGGCACTGAGGAGGCAGCAGGGGCTGCAAACCCCTGCAGCCCACACCTGGCAGGCACTGAGGAGGCAGCAGGGGCTGCAGACCCCTGCAGCCCACACCTGGCTGGCACTGAGGAGGCAGCAGGGGCTGCAGACCCCTGCAGCCCACCTGGCTGGCACTGAGGAGGCAGCAGGGGCTGCAAACCCCTGCAGCCCACACCTGGCTGGCACTGAGGAGGCAGCAGGGGCTGCAAACCCCTGCAGCTCACACCTGGCTGGCACTGAGGAGGCAGCAGGGGCTGCAAACCCCTGCAGCCCACACCTGGCTGGCACTGAGGAGGCAGCACTGGCTGCAAACCCCTGCAGCCCACACCTGGCTGGCACTGAGGAGGCAGCAGGGGCTGCAAACCCCTGCAGCCCACACCTGGCTGGCACTGAGGAGGCAGCACGGGCTGCAAACCCCTGCAGCCCACACCTGGCTGGCACTGAGGAGGCAGCAGGGGCTGCAAACCCCTGCAGCCCACACCTGGCTGGCACTGAGGAGGCAGCAGGGGCTGCAGACCCCTGCAGCCCACACCTGGCTGGCACTGAGGAGGCAGCAGGGGCTGCAAACCCCTGCAGCCCACACCTGGCTGGCACTGAGGAGGCAGCACGGGCTGCAAACCCCTGCAGCTCACACCTGGCAGGCACTGAGGAGGCAGCAGGGGCTGCAAACCCCTGCAGCCCACACCTGGCTGGCACTGAGGAGGCAGCAGGGGCTGCAAACCCCTGCAGCCCACACCTGGCTGGCACTGAGGAGGCAGCACGGGCTGCAAACCCCTGCAGCCCACACCTGGCTGGCACTGAGGAGGCAGCAGGGGCTGCAGACCCCTGGAGCCCACAGGATAGGGCTGGAAGTGCTGTGGTGCCTCTGCAGGGTGGGGGTTCATGAGGCAGGGGGCTGTGTCCCACACAGAGGGTCAGCTGCAACACTGACTCATCTTTTGTTTCTGTGAAAAATGCAAATCACTTGTTTCTAAAATTTTAAAAGTTTAATAGCAATGACATGGTTATAAAAATAGCAATATAATTAGAGTAAAAAAAATTTGGACAATTAGGATTAGGACAATATGAGACAATAAAAACAAAGAGTTAGGGACAGTCTGGGTACCTTTTTTTGGGCAGCACAAGCCCAAAAAGGCCCCACGTTAACAGAGGATTAACCCTTAAAAGCAACAGCCTGTTGCATATTCATACACCTCATCCACGATGTATAAATTCCATTCACACACAGGATTCTGTCTGGGCAGTGCCAGCTCCTTCCTCTGGATCCTGACAGTGCCTTCAGGGCTGAGTGAGGCAGGAAGAATTCATTTCTCCTGATAATGGGGCAATAAATTCTCTTTCTCTGAAAGATTCAGGTGTCCTGTGGCTGCTATCTTACTGTGAGTAACTCATTCCTTTCTTAAAAAATTATCTCACACTGCATAGTTTCTATTTTAACCTTCTGTTATAACCTAAAACTATATTTAACACACTACTAAAGAGAATTAACACAGCATCACTTCCTAACACAACACATGTAATATTCACTGTGATATTTGTGAAAAGCCAATAATAAAACAGGCATTTTTCACAGTTTCCTAGGAGAGCACCTGTGTTAGCCTGAGGCACCCTCAGGAGCACATTTCCCACTCCCCAGAAGGGCTCTGCTGAGAAAGCCCCGAGCATTAATGCCCCCCTCTGTGCTCTTGCCCTGTTTGTCCATGCACAGCTGGGGCTCCACCACCCCTGAACACACCGGGGCTCCTCCCGGCCCCACACCCTGCTGTGGCCCTTCTCCCTGTGACCAGGCCAGGTCTCTGTGGACCCACATGTCCCAGCAGGTCCCCAGGACTGAGGCAGACCCAAGACTGAGCTGGCAATTCTGAGGCAGCAGTGTGCATCCGTGTGCAAACTTTGGGACAAGAAGTGCTGACTCAGAAATGCCATGGGATGGACAGACACTGCTGAGAGAGAAATGCAGCTGGAAACAAGTTCCACAGGGTGGCCTTGCAAATGGGACTGGAGAAACAGAGCTGTGAGAGCTGCACTGCAGTGGGACCCACGAGGGGTGATTTCAGATTATTGCCTTTAAGGCACCTACAGCATGCTGTGGCTAAAGCTGACAGGCCAAGAAACACTTCCAGTGGGCTGTAATTAGGAGATTGTTAATTTCTGATTGTGAATTACAACATCTGTACTGTCCCACCCTTCAGATGAGACTGGAAATGGAATCAAAGTTTTGAAAACACCTCTCAGTTGCTCCATCTCTGGGTCAGGAAAAGGCATGGTGCAGCACCAGGGAAGGGGCTGCTCCTGCCCTGGGGCTTGAGGCCTGGGGCTGTGACAGATCCTGTCCTGCACCCTCCGCACGGGACCAGAGCAGGGAGCCTCTCCACACTCCTCTTTGCCAATCAGGTTCCAGTAGCACCTTCCACACTCTCAGGACACAATGTTTAAAAAAACTTATTGGCATTTAATATGTTTAAAAAACATTATGTCAGTTATGTTTATAAAAACTTTAGGAGAAATATTCACAGTCCACTAACGCAGTGGCTTTTGTGGGGATGAGGAACCCTGAGCCTCTGTGGGTAGTTTTGGAAAAAACCTGGAGCTAATTGTCTTTAGGAGGGCAAAGGGTGCTGGGCCGTGGCCAGAGGAGCTGTCCCCATGGAGGGGTCGTTCCCCAGGGCACAGCCCCCATCCACACCCTGTCCTAGACTGTAAGGTATGTGTGTGTTCCATTCCCACCTGTCAGAGCTGGGGCAGTTCCCCTCTGTTCATGGGGCAGTGCTCTTTCTCTCTGCCACAGCCCATCCTCCCTCCAGGAGATCTCTGCTGTCCATGGCCATTCATTATTAATTACCTTCTGTCCATGGCCAGGGAGTGTCCCTGCAGGGCTGATCAGATTCCACCATCCCATGGGGAGATGCTCTGCCCAGGGGAGGAGCCAAGCATTCCTGCCTGGATCCAATCTGAGGTTTGGGACACCCCAGCAGCCTCTGCCCCCTGCATTCCCAGAGGAGCAGCTTTCTGCTGCCCTGCATTCCCAGAGGAGAGCAGGCCCATCTCCAGCAGCCCTGGAGCTCCAGAGGAAAACTCCCCCCTTGTGCAGGATCCCTGCTCCAGCAGAACCACAGCTGGCACTGCAGGAGGGCTGAGCCCCCCTGGGATGGGACTGTGCCACCACCCTGAGCCCCCCTGGGATGGGACTGTGCCACCACCCTGAGCCCCCCTGGGATGGGACTGTGCCACCACCCTGAGCCCCCTGGGATGGGACTGTGCCACCACCCTGAGCCCCCCTGGGATGGGACTGTGCCACCACCCTGAGCCCCCCTGGGATGGGACTGTGCCACCTCCCTGACACACAGGGGGCCAGGGCATGCTCTGACTCTGGCAGTGGGATTTTTCTGTACTATTGCATTTGCAATTTCAATTCTTCTGGTGAAGAACTGTTATTCCTATTCCCATATCTTTGCCTGAGAGCCCCTTAAGTTCAAAGTTACAATAATTCAGAGCGAAGGGGGTTGCATTTTCCGTTCAGGGGAGGCTCCAGCCCTCCTCAGCAGACACCTGAGGTCTGCTCACACCAAGGCACACCCCCGGTGAGCACCTGGGGCTGAGCCCGGCTTTTAATCCCAGCGGGCACCGAGCGGGAGCCGGGCGGTTCCTACAGAGCGCCGCTCGCCGCCCGTGCCAACTCCACAGGCGGCACAAGGGCAGCAATGACGGGTTATAGCTGCGCTGTCCCTGCTGCCAGCTCGTGCCCAGGCCCGCGTGTGCCGCTGTGTGCCAGCTCTCCCGCCGAGCAGCCCCAGGCCCGGCCCGGCCCCGCGCAGACAGCGAGCCCCGCTGGGGACGGGGTTCCCTTTCCTACCCGCAGCAGAGCAGCCGAACAGCGCTCGGCTCGGCTCGGCTCGGCTCGGCTCGGCTCGGCTCGGCTCGGCTCGGCTCGGCTCGGCTCGGCTCGGCTCGGCTCGGCTCGGCTCGGCTCTTTGCCCGCTCCCGGGGCCGCTCCGAGCGAGCCGGGCCCTGACGCCCCGCGGTCATGTGGGGCGGCGAACACGTGACCCGTATGGGCGGTGCCTGGGGCGGGACCGCGCAGGCGCAGTGGTGCCCCGGCGGCAGGGGCGGGGCCGCGCAGGCGCAGTGTCGGGCCCGGCCGGTAGGGGGCGGACGCGGGCCGGCGCCGCCGCCGCCATGAGCAAGGGCCCGGGGCCGGAGGCAGGCCCGGAGCCGGGCCCGGAGCCGCAGCCCCTCCGCCACGGCGACCCCGCCGAGCCGGGGCCCGGCGCCCCCGGCGGGCTCTTCGCGTGGCTGCGCGGGCGCTGCCTGGGCCGCGGGGCCGCCGTGGACCCGGCGCGGGACACGTTCGGCGCCATGACCGGGCTGTACGGCGCCATCCAGCCCGCCGACTCCGTGTCCCTCAGCACCCGCACGCACGGCGCCGTCTTCAATCTCGAGTACTCGCCCGACGGGTAGGTGTGCCGGGATCCCGGTGGCGACGTGCTGGGGCTCCACGCCCAGGTGTGCCCGGGGTCCCGCGGCGCAGGGCCCGTTCTGGTGACCAGGTGTCATCGCTGTCCGCACCCCTGGGCTGTGCTTTAAAGGATGGGGCACGTACCTGCCATCAGGTGTCCTGCTGTGCCCCTCCCACCTGGGGACCGGGGTGACAATCCTGCTGACGAGTGCCCGGCTCCGGCTGCTGCCGGGCGTCCCCCGGAGCTGATAAACCTGTACTTTGCAAGGTTTTCCTCACTGATTTGCAGATAAAGCTTTGATTCAGTTTACCTTTCCTGTCTCAGAGCCCCTGGAAGGTGTGGGCAGAAGGTGGGCAGAGGTGACACAGGGAATCTGTGGCAGCTGCTGGAGGGCAGCACCCACCACAAACGTGGGGTTTGTGTTCTGCTCCCTGCAGCTCCGTGCTGACCGTGGCCTGTGAACAGACTGAGGTCCTGCTCTTTGACCCAATATCCTCAAAGCACATCAAGACTCTCTCTGAAGCTCACGAAGACTGTGTCAATAACATCAGGTGGGTCGGGAGGGACCTTCTGACACAACTCAGCCTGTGCTTAGGCATTATAGGTTAAATCTTACTCTGTCACTTGCTTGGGATAGAGCTGGAAACAGCAGGAGGAGGAGTCTAAATCCATAAAATCCATAACTGTTTTTGTCATGTAGTATTTTTCCTTTTAAATTCGGGGGGTTTAAGTTGTTCTGTTTCTGGGAATAGCTTTTGAGGTGTGAATTTAAGGTGCCTTCTAACAATATTGCAGCTGCTCTTCACTCAGTTTTTCAAAGCAAAAAAACCCACTTGAAAATAACAACCAACTACACAGCAACAAAAAATTCAACCAAGAACTAAACCCAAGCAAAAAAAACCCGAGAAAACTGTAGAAAATTCTGAGTGTTTTTACTCAGAAGAGCCAAATATGGTGTGGGGTGCCGAGTCCATCAGATAAGTTGATGTTTTTCACAAGCTGGTTGTCCTTTTTCCAAAAGACTGATGTTTTACATCAGCTGGGAGTGTGTTGGGAAAGCTGGATTGAAAGTGTCAGGTCTGTGTCAGTTCCTGTGGTGGGTCAGAGGAACTGACCTGTGTTCTGCACAGCTCCTACAGCATTTCCTGGAGCCTCGTTCAGCTCAGTGAGCAGGATTGCAGGCACTGCAGTACTGCAGGGCTCCCTTGTGCTCAGCACCAACACTGCTTACTGTTTACCCGAGTCTGGGATTTTTTCCCTGACAGCTGGTTGTAGTTGCTGTGGTGTAGCTCTGGGATCCTAAAGGATTTGTGCTGGGTGTTGTTTGGATGGGTGTTTTGTGCCTTTTCCCTCAGGTAGGGCTTTTCTTAACGGAGTGCCTTCCCAAATGAATGCCAAACATGAGCCAGGTGCCCTGTCCTGAGGCTGAGGGCGTGCTGGAATTGCAGTGGTGCTCACCTTTGATCTGCACAGTGCACATTCAGTGATTTCACCCGTTCATTGTGTCCCTGAACAGAGTGCCTTGGGTTGGTGTGTGCTCAAAGGAGGCCTCATCCTCACTCGGGGTTTTTGGAAAGCCTTGCCTTTTCCTCAGGAGCCTCTAGGCTCTGTTTATTCATTGGATGTCTCAGCTGTGCTGCTGCCAGCCCCAGCGAGCTGAGTGCTGTGCACAGGGGGAGCAGGCTGAGTTACCATGGGGCTTCTGTCTGAGCACCTGCTCCTCTGGTGCTTTGGTTCTTGTGGGGCTGGCGCACAATTCTGTAGCACACAGACCCCCCAAGAAACCCCCCACCAACCCAAACTTGTGCCTCTGTGTTTGCTCCAGAGGCACTGCTGATCATACCCCAGCAGTTCTGCTTGCAGCTGAGCTGCTGCTGGCACCTGCTCTGTGCTGAGCTCAGAGGGGTTTGTTTGGGCTGCTCTGGTGTCTGTGCTGAGCTCAGAGGGGTTTGGGCTGTTCTGGTGTCTGTGCTGAGCTCAGAGGGGTTTGTTTGGGCTGTATGGTGTCTGTGCTGAGCTCAGAGGGGTTTGGGCTGTTCTGGTGTCTGTGCTGAGCTCAGAGGGGTTTGGGCTGCTCTGGTGTCTCTGTGCTGAGCTCAGAGGGGTTTGGGCTGTTCTGGTGTCTGTGCTGAGCTCAGAGGGGTTTGGGCTGTTCTGGTGTCTGTGCTGAGCTCAGAGGGGTTTGTTTGGGCTGCTCAGCTCTCTCTGTGCTGGGCTCAGAGGGGTTTGGGCTGCTCTGCTCTCTCTGTGCTGAGCTCAGAGGGGTTTGAGCTGCTCTGCTCTCTCTGCTGAGCTCAGAGGGGTTTGTTTGGGCTGCTCTGGTGTCTGTGCTGAGCTCAGAGGGGTTTGTTTGGGCTGCTCTGGTGTCTCTGCTGAGCTCAGAGGGGTTTGTTTGAGCTGCTCTGGTGTCTGTGCTGAGCTCAGAGGGGTTTGGGCTGCTCTGCTCTCTCTGTGCTGAGCTCAGAGGGGTTTGGGCTGCTCTGCTCTCTGTGCTGAGCTCAGAGGGGTTTGGGCTGCTCTGGTGTCTGTGCTGAGCTCAGAGGGGTTTGGGCTGCTCTGCTCTCTCTGTGCTGGGCTCAGAGGGGTTTGTTTGAGCTGCTCTGGTGTCTGTGCTGAGCTCAGAGGGGTTTGTTTGGGCTGTTCTGGTGTCTTTGCTGAGCTCAGAGGGGTTTGGGCTGCTCTGGTGTCTCTGTGCTGAGCTCAGAGGGGTTTGGGCTGCTCTGCTCTCTCTGTGCTGAGCTCAGAGGGGTTTGGGCTGTTCTGGTGTCTCTGTGCTGAGCTCAGAGGGGTTTGGGCTGCTGTGGTGTCTGTGCTGAGCTCAGAGGAGTTTGGGCTGCTCTGGTGTTTTTGTGCTGGCTGGTTCAGAGGGGTTTGGGCTGCTCTGGTGTCTGTGCTGAGCTCAGAGGGGTTTGGGCTGCTCTGGTGTCTCTGTGCTGAGCTCAGAGGGGTTTGTTTGGGCTGTTCTGGTGTCTGTGCTGAGCTCAGAGGGGTTTGGGCTGCTGTGGTGTCTCTGTGCTGAGCTCAGAGGGGTTTGTTTGGGCTGCTCTGCTCTCTCTGTGCTGGGCTCAGAGGGGTTTGTTTGGGCTGCTCTGGTGTCTGTGCTGAGCTCAGAGGGGTTTGGGCTGCTCTGCTCTCTCTGCTGAGCTCAGAGGGGTTTGGGCTGCTCTGGTGTCTCTGTGCTGAGCTCAGAGGGGTTTGTTTGGGCTGCTCTGGTGTCTGTGCTGAGCTCAGAGGGGTTTGGGCTGTTCTGGTGTCTGTGCTGAGCTCAGAGGGGTTTGGGCTGCTCTGCTCTCTCTGTGCTGAGCTCAGAGGGGTTTGTTTGGGCTGCTCTGGTGTCTGTGCTGGGCTCAGAGGGGTTTGAGCTGCTCTGGTCTCTCTGTGCTGAGCTCAGAGGGGTTTGAGCTGCTCTGCTCTCTCTGTGCTGAGCTCAGAGGGGTTTGGGCTGTTCTGGTGTCTGTGCTGAGCTCAGAGGGGTTTGGGCTGTTCTGGTGTCTGTGCTGAGCTCAGAGGGGTTTGTTTGGGCTGCTCAGCTCTCTCTGTGCTGGGCTCAGAGGGGTTTGGGCTGCTCTGCTCTCTCTGTGCTGAGCTCAGAGGGGTTTGAGCTGCTCTGCTCTCTCTGCTGAGCTCAGAGGGGTTTGTTTGGGCTGCTCTGGTGTCTGTGCTGAGCTCAGAGGGGTTTGTTTGAGCTGCTCTGGTGTCTGTGCTGAGCTCAGAGGGGTTTGGGCTGCTCTGCTCTCTCTGTGCTGAGCTCAGAGGGGTTTGGGCTGCTCTGCTCTCTGTGCTGAGCTCAGAGGGGTTTGGGCTGCTCTGGTGTCTGTGCTGAGCTCAGAGGGGTTTGGGCTGCTCTGCTCTCTCTGTGCTGGGCTCAGAGGGGTTTGTTTGAGCTGCTGTGGTGTCTGTGCTGAGCTCAGAGGGGTTTGGGCTGCTCTGGTCTCTCTCTGCTGAGCTCAGAGGGGTTTGTTTGGGCTGCTGTGGTGTCTGTGCTGAGCTCAGAGGGGTTTGGGCTGCTCTGGTGTCTGTGCTGAGCTCAGAGGGGTTTGGGCTGCTCTGGTGTCTGTGCTGAGCTCAGAGGGGTTTGTTTGGGCTGCTGTGGTGTCTGTGCTGAGCTCAGAGGGGTTTGGGCTGCTCTGGTCTCTCTCTGCTGAGCTCAGAGGGGTTTGTTTGGGCTGCTGTGGTGTCTGTGCTGAGCTCAGAGGGGTTTGGGCTGCTCTGGTGTCTGTGCTGAGCTCAGAGGGGTTTGGGCTGCTCTGGTGTCTGTGCTGAGCTCAGAGGGGTTTGGGCTGCTCTGGTGTCTGTGCTGAGCTCAGAGGGGTTTGGGCTGCTCTGCTCTCTCTGTGATGGGCTCAGAGGGGTTTGTTTGGGCTGCTCAGCTCTCTCTGTGCTGGCTTGCTGGCCTGCAGGGCCCCCTGAGCTGTTCCCTCCCGGCAGGTTCCTGGATAACCGGCTGTTCGCCACCTGCTCCGACGACACCACCATCGCGCTCTGGGACCTGAGGAAGCTCAACACCAAAGTGTGCACGCTGCATGGCCACAGCAGCTGGGTCAAGAACATCGAGTACGACACCAACACCAGGCTGCTGGTCACCTCGGGCTTCGATGGCAACGTCATCATCTGGGACACCAACAGGTATGGGGCTGGGCTGCCGCGTGGCCTTCTGCAGCGCTCCAGCACGGGTACTCCAGCACAGGTGCACCAGCACAGGTGCACCAGCACAGGTACTGCAGCACGGGTACTCCTGCACAGGTGCACCAAGCTTTCCGTGCAGGAGGCAGAGCCTGCCTCCTGCAGTGGGGCTGCACTGTGCTCTGAAACACTGGGACCAGTTTATAGCCCTTACCAAGATGTGGAAAATGCAAATCACTTGTTTCTAAAATTTTAAAAGTTTAATCGTAATGACATGGTTATAAAAATAGCAATATAATTAGAGTAATAATAAGTTGGACAATTAGGATTAGGACAATATGAGACAACAAAAACAAAGAGTTAGGGACAGTCCAGGTACCTTTTTCTGGGCAACATAAGCCCAAAAAGGCCCCAGGTTAACAGAGGATTAACCCTTAAAAGCAACAGCCTGTTGCATATTCATACACCTCACACATGGTGCATCAATTCCATTCACACACAGGATTCTGGCTGGGCAGGGTCAGCTCCTTCCTCTGGACCCTGACAGTGCCTTCAGGGCTGAGTGAGGCAGGAAGAAGTTCATTTCTCCTGATAATGGGGCAATAAATTCTCTTTCTCTGAAAGATTCAGGTGTCCTGTGGCTGCTATCTTACTGCAAGTCCTTTCTTTAGAAAAAGTATCTTACATAGCATACTTTCTATTTTTACATTTAGTTAAGAACTAAAAATTTATTTCACACACCACTTAAGAGAATTAATACAGCATCACTTTCTAACATAACACGTATAATATTAATTGTAATATTTGCCAAAAGCCAATCATAAAATAGGCATTTTTCACAAAGAGCTTGCATTGCCTCTCTGGCAGTAGTAAATGGCTAGAAAGGTGCTTCTCTTGCCACGTGCCAGGACGTAGTTCTTCCTTCCAAAGAAGGTTCTGTCCTCACTGCTGTAGTTGTGGGAGGATGGGACCTCACCCATTCCATTAAAAAGAGGGATAAAGACAGTGCTTTAGAACAGGGTTCTGGGGTGAGCCAGATGGATGATGCTGGGCACGTCCTGGACCCTTGTGGGCACAGGCAGGGCCTTGCTCTGCAGCTGAGCACAGCCCCTGCTGCGCTTGTCTTGCTGTCCAGGTGCACAGAGGATGGATGTCCCCACAAGAAGTTTTTTCACACCCGTTTTCTGATGCGAATGAGGCTGACACCAGACTGTTCCAAAATGCTGATCTCCACCTCCTCTGGTTACCTTCTGATTTTGCACGACCTTGACCTGAACAAGTCTTTGGAGGTTGGCAGCTACCCGATTTTACGGGCCAGGAGGACCACGTCGAGCTCAGGTGAGTGCTGGAGAGGCGTGGCAGGGCCCGTGCTGTGGGCTGTGCTGTGGGGTGCTCCTGGCCAGCAGCCCACCTGTGCTGGGCCACCTGTGGGCTCACCTGTCTGGTGTGTTTGCAGACATAACGTCGTCGGGCTCCTCTGGCCCTCGAGCTGTGGGCTCACCCTGCCACCAGAACAACTCAGGGCCACCCTCTGAGAAAACCTTGTCACGGCCCTCCCAGCGAGAAGGTAGGAAAAGATCACTAAAACAAAAAAATAAATGAAAAGATACCCTGGGCTGTGGTTTACTGTATCCAAAAGAGGCCAGCGTACAACAGTGAAGAACTGCTTTTTTGACCTGTAGTTTTTAAAAAATGGTGTTGCTGAGACTTGTATTAAGCCAATAAAATCTCATTGCACGCCAAAGCCTGGGGATCTAATCAGGTTTTATGTCTGAGAAATCTGGTAAAAGTAACAACATCTGCATTTTATGTTAGTATGTTGTTGTTTCATGGAGGTGCTCCCTATTCCTTGTGTTTTTCCATGAACAAAGTTTGTGTGGATGTTCCTTTAGGGAAAAATCCAGAGAATCAGCATGAATTTGGCAAATGGGTGAATACTTTGTGCATCCCTTGTAATTTGAAAGAATGTAATGTTAATTTTTAGCTACTTGTGGTTGTGAGATGCTGAAACATACTGCTGAGAGGAGGCTTATCTGGATGCCAGGGAGTGATTTACCTAGACGTGAGGGGAATAAGGGAGAAAAGCTGCAAGCTGAGCAAGCATTGGGAGGAATTTGGAGAGCACATCATACAAGTTTGAGAATTAGCAATTCTTAAGAAAACCTCACTCTTTAGATTTTGCTGCAATACTAATGAGGAGCATGAGTGTGGAAGGTTAGTGTATTTGTAAATGTGGTGGGTTCAGTGCAGGTCTTGGCACCACATTTCATGAAAAGAAGCTGTTTGGAGTGGGACTGAGCCCATGGGTGTTGGCTCAGGGCTCCTGTGACCCTCGGAGTCTCCCTGTCCTGGTGGTGCAGTCTGTCCTGGCAGCCACGGCAGCTGCCACAGGTGTGACCCCCTTGCAGCAGCAGGACTGGTGAGAGAGCTGGAGGTCACTGTGTGCGTTTCACTGAGACTCACAGTTAATTCCCTTGCAGGGGGATCACCTAGGAATAGCCTTGAGGTGCTAACACCAGAGGTTCCTGGAGAAAGAGACCGTGGGAACTGCATCACGTCGCTGCAGCTGCACCCCAAGGGCTGGGCCACGCTGCTGCGCTGCTCCAGCAACACCGATGACCAGGAGGTAACACCTTGCCTCGTGCTCTTCTTTCAAATATGTGCCTTTGGGCTTTTTTCTGAAATTACCTTCCTGGTAGAACCTGCCTCAAGCCTTTTCCTTGATGCAGGAAGACATAAGACCAGCTACAGTTCAGCTGCAAGCTGCAGATTCTGCTCTCCTCTACCTTGACCAACAGTAAACAATAGTACTGGACCAATAATAAACGTTTCAGTTACTTTGATTGCTGATGTAAATTGAGGTTCATTTGGTTTTGCTGGGATTTTTGTTGTCTCTGTGCATTTATTTGGGATTTTTTTTGTTGTTGAAGAAGTCACTCTTTGTAAAGGTAACCCTTTACACAAGTGTAGAGGACTGAGTGGAAGCTTAGCAGATTGGTTATAAATTTTAATGCTGGCTCTGCAACAATCAGACTGATGTACAACACAAAATTTTTGTAATGTGCAAAATGTTACATTGGGTTGGTAGTGATGACTGAGTTATAATTTTTCTTAGGACTAGAGTCTGCCTTTCTCTGTTTTATTAATATTCATTGGTACTTTTCTTGTTGTGGTTATTTCAGAAGGATGCATGAAACAAAGCTAGGAATGCTTATCTTGGGGCTGAAGTGGAATCAGCACAATATAAACTTTGTCATTGATATTCTTTTTTTTACATTTGTTCTGATATTAAATAATGAGATGACAGCAGGGATCCTTAATGTGTCTCACAAATAACAAACTGCCTGCAGAGCTGTTCACAACCTTCCTTCAAAAATCTGTTACCTGCTTGCTTCAGGATTCCATTCCTTTTGAAGGCAAAGGCATAAAATGCCAGTGATCTGCTCTGAGGTACAGTCAGCTGAACCTGACTGTATAGACTTAATTTTAATATTTACTAAATTAGAGCGGGTGCCTGGCCAAAGGATTAGGCTTTGCTTCTGCAGATGTAACCTAGATTGGAAAGATTTTATCTGGCACCCATTTAATCAGAATAGCAGCTTTAGTGCTGGGCAGCTGCTTTGCTTGGGTAGTTCACAGGGAGGGAGACGCTGAGGCAGTGGGAGCAGGTCAGCAGGAGCATGTCCCTCCTGTGCCATTACCTGTTCACATGAGCTGCTGTCACCTGTAGAGGTGCAGGGGGAGGGAATGTGTGTTTGCAGTGCTTTACTTCTCTTTCAGTGTCCCTTTCTCTGCCTCTCCCTTTAGTGGACTTGTGTCTATGAATTCCAGGAAGGAGCTCCGGTGCGCCCCGTGTCCCCGCGCTGCTCCCTGCGCCTGACGCACTGCATCGAGGAGGCCAACGTGGGCCGGGGCTACATCAAGGAGCTCTGCTTCAGCCCCGACGGCCGCATGATCTCGTCCCCGCACGGCTTCGGCATCCGCCTGCTGGGCTTCGACGCGCACTGCAGCGAGCTGGTGGACTGCCTGCCGCGGGAGGCCAGCCCCCTGCGCGAGATCCGCTCGCTCTACTCCCACAACGACGTGGTGCTCACCACCAAGTTCTCGCCCACGCACTGTCAGATCGCCTCGGGGTGCCTTAGCGGACGCGTCTCCCTCTACCAGCCAAAGTTCTAGGCACGGCGGCCCCGCGGGCGGACACTGCTGGTGGGTTTTCCTTCAGCTGAGTGGAAGTGTGCTCTCTCCAAAACCTCTGAGCCCAGAGGAGGTCACGGCTGCCGTGGCCTCAGGATGTGACCTGGAAGGATTTTTCAGGCCAGCACCGTGTGGATCTGGGTCCTGCATCTGTGAGCGCAGAGCCCTGCCAGCAGACCTCTGCTCCTGCTGATCCTGTGCCATCGGGCTGCTGTCCTGCTGTGTTTGTACCCTGATACTTGATTGTTTCCTTCAGCACAACTCCAGTGGGCTGTCTGGAGCGGCACAGAGGGGCAGGGTGCCCAGGTACCTCCTGTCCCGCAGGAGCTGGACTGCCTCACCTCTGCTCCCTCTTCTGTCACTGAAGCAACTCTGTGGTGATCAGTAGATAATGGACTGCTTGTCCACATAAGCAACACGGTTAGTTACTCTCACCAAAAAAAAAAAAAAAAAAAGAAAAAGAAAAAAAAAGAAAAAAAGAAAAAGTAATTTTGCTTTCATTTCTAAGTTAATGTGGTTGTCATTGGCTAGAAGAATGAGTCACAGTGTGCTTAGGCTGGCAGGGACCACTGGAGGTCACCCAGGCCCACCCCTGCACAGGCAGGCTCCCCTTGAGCCCACCACTCAGCGCTAGGGAGGACCCTGGCCCAGAGGATCTCTGGGTTCGTGCAGCAGGGCAGCTCTGGCCCCTCTGCCAGGTGTCTGTTGCAGGGGGCTTTCCACATCTGAATCATGGTGGCTTTTTGCTGATGTTGGGTATTTCCCACCTGGCTGCACTCTAGCTGTGGGAGAAATTAATTTGCATGTGTCCCTAGTATCACCAGGTGAGCCTTTCCTCACATGTGCTGTCAGTTTGGTAGGGGATTAAAAGCAAACCTGTCAACAGTGAGATTTACCTGGATCTAGCCAGGCTTGTTATCAGGTGTGGAACACTGTACTGCTCACCCCTGGAGGGGAAGCTGTATGAGGAGCAGCTGAGATCACTGGGTTTATTCAGCTTGGAGGAGTCTGAGATGAGATCTCCTGGTGATCCTGAGCATCCTCCTGGGGGGCAGAGGAGGGGTGGGTACTGACCTCTTCACTGCCATGAAAAAGGACAGGGCCAGGGCACAGCTGGGGCTGGGCCAGGGGATTTGGGATGGAGATGAGGGAAGGTTCTTGCCCCAGAGGGTCACTGCTGGCACTGCCCAGGCTCCCCAGGGAATGGGCACGGCCCCGAGGCTGCCAGAGCTCCAGCAGAGCTTGGACAGCCCTGCAGGGATGGCCAGGCTGGGATTGCTGGGGCTCTGGGCAGGGCAGGGCTGGCACTGCGTGGTCCTGTGGGTCCCTTCCAGCTCAGGGCATTCTGTGATTTGTGGTCACACCCAGAGTACGAACGCCAGATTTCAGCCCTCAAGTTAAGAGAGCTAACCTTGTAAATGCACAGGTGTTGTACATCCATGTCAGTTCATAACGTTCTCACCACTTACACGTTCCAAGATGAGGGTTTTCTAGTATTTCACTGAAGTTTTGCAGACTAGTCACACACTCAGTTCAGCAGGGAACTTTACCTGAAAGGACTGTCACCTGCTGGTGTTCAGGTACATCTCTCTGGCTCAGCAGAGCGCACTTGTTCAAAGCTGACTCTTACAAAGCCTTTTGCAAAATGTATTTGGGGATAAAGACAACATTTATGGACGTGAGAGAGCTGGAAAGGTAAGCCTGAGGGACCCTCCTGTAGCTTTGTATTTATGTGGGTAGTATAAAGCCTCCTCTGCATCATGACAGAAGAAAACCCCTAGTTTCCTCTTTTGGAGAGTTTCTTGGGTATAACGAAGCCCTCAGTTGTGTGTGTTAGGCAGTCTGAGGGCAATCATCCCTTCTGCTGGCCCGAGCCTGCACGTGGGGCAGGTGGGTCAGCCGGGTTGTGGGAGCCCTCAGGGCATTCCCTGGGAGTGCAGCGTGCAGGAAACGTGGGGACAAGCACGGCGTGCAGGCCTTTTATGCAAAGGAAGAGCTGCAAGGAGTTGGTGTGGGCCAAGCTGCCTGGGGAAAAAACCCAGGTCCTGCCCAGGACTACAGCAGCTTTTCCCCAGGCGTTTGCTGTCCCACTGCCAGGCTGCTGTTTTCTCACCTTACTCAATGTTTTGTTACACATCACGGAGGGGACTGCAGGGACACTTGAGAGAACCTTGGAGTTCTCACGGGCTTGCACAGTGTTTGTTTTGGAGGTGGAGGAGCCCCCACAGGACCCAGGCCGTTCTTGGGTGGCCGTGGCCGTGTTTCCAAGGCTGTTTTTGTTTTTCCTGTCAGAACCTCCTCAGACTGGTGGATCCCTAGTGACTGTAATGCTATGCCTGTGAATATGCACTGAGTGTTACCTTTTTAATTCTACCTCATGATACGCTGTGTTTTACACCAGTATTGTGCTGAGCTTTGGACACTCACCTTTCTGTATAGAGACCATAACCCCGCAGTGACAGATGGGTGACACGTGTGTCACCAGCACTCCTTGACAGCACCTGTGGTTGGCTGGCAGGCCCTGCCTGGCTCCGGGACCAGCAGCTCACCTGGTGGAGGGGTTTGGTCACCCTGATGCTTTTGTAGCGTGTCCAGCAGATGCATAAAATGACAGAATCTTTACATGTATGCTGTAGAAATGTTACTTAGTTTTTCTGATGACATTTGTAATAAGTTTGAATTAGAGTAAGTAGGTAGTCTTAGATTTTGGTCATTCGATTGATTACTCCTTTTCAACAAACCTGGAAGTTTTCCATGAAGGCTTTACCATGTTTTACCTGTGAAGGTCACTTCTCCGTGGCTAACAGCTGACATGCCTCACAGTCCTGTGGTGGTGCAAGTGTTTTCAGTTCTCTCTCAGTAGCATTACTGAAACAACGAAATTATGTGTTGGTGAGCTTTGGGTTATTTCTAGGTAGTCAAACACACACAAAAAAAAGCTTATCTTCTAGTTGTGTTTCAAAAATTGAATGCTCGACCTCGAGAAGTGTACAAAACTGTGAAACAAGCGTAAGGAAACGATTCCAAGGGAGAGGAAGGACTGCGCTGCCCGAGGGGCGGGGTGGCTCCCGCCGGGGCACGGGCTGCGCTCCCGGCGTTTCTGTGAGCGCCGAGCGCGCCCGGCGCTGGTGCTGGTCCGCGCTGCGAGCTCCCCGCCCGAGAGCGCCGGGCGGCGGGGCAGCCCCGCGGGGCCGGGGCGCTCCCCGGGCCGCGTCTCCTTCTCGACAGCCCGCTGTGCCGGCAGCGACCGCGCCGGGACACGCAGGGACGGCACCGCCACACCATGGGGATAGAGGAAAAGCACAGCGGTGCCGACACACACACACGATTGTTTGCACTCGTGGAGTCTTGGGGTAAGGACAGCTCGATGCCTACTACCAGAATTAGAATGTAAACGTCAGATTTTTCGGGGAGGGGGGGAGGGGTCTTGGTTAATTTAGTGGGCTTCGTTTCTGTTTGTTTGTGTTGTGATTTTAATTTGGGTAGCACTGATGTGGAGAAGGTTCTGACATCGTATTACATGGGTCTGTTGCTCTAGGACATATAAACTTTTGGGGGAAAAAGAAATACACTTGCCAAATGAAAGGTTTCAAAAAATTTAGTTTACAAGATTCTAAAACGTTGGAGAGAAAGGACGAAGTCAAAGACCCATCGTGTTTTTAACCTGCAGGAAACAGAAACTTCTCATTGGTTGATCTTAGTCAAAGGTGCATTTTCTAAAGCACTAAATATCCTCAGTTAAGTATAAGGTTTTTAATACAGAAACAAATTGTGCATGTAGAGTATTTTGAAATACCTGAGATTTCCTAGTAAAAACTGTAGCCTTTTAATACCGTATATGAAGTATCAGAACTGCTTTGGAAGTATTGTACTTACAGCCGTACAGTAACTTACTATTTGTGGACAGTTTCTCTTGCTTGCATAATAAACATTTAATAATTCACTGAATTGAAACATATTTTATTTATGTTAAAATGAACGATGCTGGCTCTTGCCCACCCCCTAAAATTAAGAGGAAAAACACTTCCTAGTGCTTAAATGCTGCCATTCACAAGTGTGTGTGTCACAGTAGTGCTTTTACTTTACATTTTTCTGAAAGTGACATTTGAAGAGTCAAAAGTGACTCTGAACCTCAGCCCCAGCACTCCACTGTTTCATTTCTGCTGGGGTGGCTGGGCACTGGCCAGCTCTGGGCTTGTGCCAGACTCTCACCCTGGGCACTTTGGCCTCCCCGACATTACAGGAGCACATGACATCTTCCACAGAGAAACAGGATGCAGATTTTGTTTTTATTCCGTCAAGGAGTGATTACAAAAAGAAGGTACACTGGTAAAAATCAGATTCTGCCAGTAACAAACATCCAGTAAACATTTTATTTAGATGGATAATCACCACTGGGATACAGGAACTCGCGCTTGTGCCCACCCGCTGCTGTCTGAAGCTCAGGACTGTATGATTACAACACACTGATTAGGATCAACTTTGGAAGACAGTTTCAGCAAATGGAAAACTCAAATTCAGAAAAGCAACAGCCCCTCCAAGACTTAAGAAAAGACTAAATTCAAAGCAGTGTCTGAAAGCTTTGCTGCTCCCCATCATCCAAAGTGTTTTGGTTTATATGTGAATGTAGAGTTTAATTAAAGAGGGAGCCCTCAGGGAGATTCAAACGCTTTTGTTGGGACCCTCATCTAGCTCAGGGTTGTGCTCGCTCTTCTGTCCCTGTATCTAAAGCCTCCAGTCTTCTCTCTCAACTCCTGTGTCTGTAAGACAGAGATTTCTGTCAGTCCCTTTCAATGTTTGCCTACAGAAGTCCTGAAACACGTCTCCACCTTTCCTGCTCCCTGCTTCCAAGGTCATCTTTGGCTTTTCATCTCCACTACACCTACAGACCTCCACTGAAGCAGGTCACCCAGGACTCTCACCTTGCCTGTGCCACTCCTGTGTTGCAGAACCTTTAAGAGAACACACCAAGCAGGCAGAACCCCGAGTTTTGGGTACAAACATCTTGTGATCGGTAACTCCACAGAGGGAGCTGAGAAAAGACCAGACGTGGCAGTGCAAAAAGCCTGTGTGAAGTGCTTGAGCAGCTGCAGGAGCTGGAGTGTCCTTACAGACAGGGACACCTCCCTGATCCTGCAGCTGGAGGCAACAGAAAAAGCAGCAATTAAAAAACAAAAAGTCCTCAGAAAAAGCAGAACAAAATCCATGTTTTTTAACGAGGAAGGACACTTTAAAGCTTTAGTGAGTTTGCTGTCCCATCCCTTCCACTTTTCCCTTTTGACAGGAAGGCACACGTACAAACACGCACACACACGCACAGATCCAGCCTGCACCGAGGTCACACGTTCAGCGCCACGGCTGGAGGACACGGCCACCACAGGCTGCACCCTGCGGTGGCTGCAGCAGCCTGAGTGCAGCTGGGAGCTCTGCACTTCAGCCATCCCCTTCTGTATCTGTCCTGTGAGCTTCACACTAAATAATGAGGACCCCAAAACATCTGAAAACGCAGTTCCAAAATCAAGACTGGGAAGATGATCAGGCAATGGAATTGTTTTTCTTCAGCTCCTCCTTGATTCTCATGTTCCAAACATGGGCAGTGGAGTGCATCCCACCACAGAGCACAGCCCAATTTTGGGAGTGATACAGACTATTCTTTCCTCTTTTACACCTTGTGTTTGTCTGGTAGCTCTGTTATGGGTAAACTCACCTGCCAGCAAAGGAATACTTTAAGAAGTTCATCGTAATTGCACCAAGGTTTAAATGCATCACCATTCACCCCATAAATACGGAAGGCTGGGAGGAATTACCTGTCACAGGCACAGGCACTGCTCCCTGGGACCGAGGACACTGAGTGCTGGTGCCCCAGAGGCAGGACGGGTCACAGCAGCTTCAGCAGGAACTCGTAGGTGGCGTTGATGATCCCCCAGGACAGCAGAGAGCGGTGGTAGTTCAGGTGGGCTCCTCTGAACAGGTGGATCACCTTCCTGTCACGTTCCAGCCAGATCTTCACTAACACTTTAGAGAAGGACTGAAATTCGCCACCGATCTGAGCCTGCATGCGAGTCTTTACGACGTTCACAGGGAAGAAGAGGAAGCCCAGCAGGGCGCCCAGCAGCCCCCCGCAGATGAAGTCGTTGATGAGGTGAGAGCTGTGCGAGGTGGCCTCGGGCAGACACTGCTTGATGGGCCCGCGCAGCCCGAAGAAGAGCACGTTGCTGGGCCCATTCCGGAGCAGAATAGGCACCAATCCCCGGTAGTACTCCCGCACCCCGTAGGCCTTCAGCACCCTGAAAGCCTGGTAAGTGTTTGTGAACTTGTCGTGGTGCTTGTAGTCCTGCAGCAGCGTCTGCACGCGCTCGAAGGGCGTGAGCACGGCCTCGGTGGTGCCGGCCAGCGCGGCGGCCGCGCTGCGCGTCAGCAGCTCGGGGGCGCGGGCGTGGCTCAGCAGCAGCGCCGAGAAATCCTCGTAGAGGCCGAACATGAGGGCCAGCGTGGTGGTTTTCTGCAGCAGCGGGGGCAGGATGCCGCGGTAGAGCGTGCGCAGCCCGTCGCGGCGCAGCTGGCGCACGGCCTCGCCGGCGCGCAGCCCGTACAGCTGCTGCCGGAACAGCACCTTCTGGATGGGGAAGGTCACCGCGATGTTGGTGAAGGCCGCGCACAGCCCGCACACGTAGTGCTTGCCCGAGGAGCCCGGCGCCTCCGCGGGGGCTGCCGGAGCCATGGCGCTGCCGCCCGTGCCTGAAGAGCCAGTGGTGAGACAGCCAGAGAGCCGGGCCGGCCCCGCAGCGCCGCCCGCTACCGCATCACCCCCGCAGCCTCCAGCAGCGCCCCGGGGCCCGGGGGGAACGGCAGCAAACAGCCAGCCCTGACAGCTGCTGTGCCATGTCTGCTCACGGCTGGGCGACCACAGAGAGCAGCACTTCTTCCCTTCTGGGCTGCCCCAAACCCAAACTGAAATAAACCCCCCTGGAATTACCAATCCCAACAGTGAGAGGTTGGCCCTCGCGCTAACGGAACACTGCGTGAACAAAAGAGAGGCTGCCAAAAAACCTATGCAACACCAAAACTACACCAAACACGTGCAGCAGCATTACAAAGCCTGATCCTTACACTCTGCCTCTCCCCGTGGCACAAAACACCAGGTCACACTTGGCGTGTTCAGGTTCACCACAGCCACAGGGAGGCACAGGTGCCACACGGGTGTGACCTCACTGGCTCAGTGCAGAAATTCAATACGGTCCCAGCTCACTGCCATGCAGCCTCCTCTGCATCAGCCCCCACGCCCGGCGTCCAGGCTCTGCTGAGAAGGGTCACAAGTGGAATTCAGCTGGGCCCAGGGTCCTGAAGAACGTGGACAGAGGCAGCTTGGCCAGACAGTCTGAAGGAGGATGCAGGGGTCTTTACCTGGCAAGCCCTGTTTGACAGAAGAATGGGATTATTTATTTAGCAGCTATGAAAAGATGTTTCTGCAGGTGCCCAAATCCCACCCTCGGTCACAGCTCAGCCTGAGAAAGGTCTGTGTGAGGCTGGGGGTGTTCCTGAGCCTCACAGGCTCCCCAGCACCAGCAGCACACAGGAGATCCCAGGATCTAGGGGGTGTTTGGGGACAACAGCCCTGCCCGGCATGAGGAGCCAGTGAAACGAGAAGGGGAGAAAGAAAGGGGGAAGGAAAAGGAAAGGACGGGAGAGAAAGAAGGAGCTGGGAGAAACAGGGAGGAGAAAAGGGAGGGAAGAAAAGGGAGGGGGGAGAAAGGCAGAGAAAGGATGGGGAAGAACGGGAGAGCCGTTTGCTCTCCGAGGCTCCCGCTGCCTTGGATGCCAGCAGTGCCTCCGTCCCCGGGGAAGCCCTCGCGCTCCCGGTGCAGGAGCAGCGTCCCGACGGGCTCCCGGCGGGGCCTCCCCGCTCCGGGCCGCGGCAGCCGGAGCCCCGCGCTGCTCCCGCTCCCCCCGGCACCGTGCGCTGCCCCGCGGTGCCGCACCGCCACCCCCGCGCTGCCGGCGGGACTCCAGCGCCGCCACCGGGGCCCAAGGTCAGCCCGGCGGCGGCTGCGGCCCGGCCGGGCCCAGGGAACCGCGGCTGCCGCTCCCCCGGCGCCTGCGCGGCCGCGGCACAGCCCGCGGCGGGACGCACCTGCGGGCGGCGCTGCCATGGCAGGGCGGAGCAGAAAGGAGCAGAAAGGAGCAGAGAGGAGCGGAGCGCACCGGGAGCGCACCGGCAGCGCACCGGCAGCGCACCGGCAGCGCGATCGCAGCGCCACAAGCGCCCGGCGCGCCTCGCGCCGTTCTCTGACGTCACCGCGGCGCCGTGTGACGCCACCACGCTACCGCACGGGGCGGGGCCGACGGAGGGGGCGAGGACCCGGTGGTGTCAACCATCCTGACACAGGCCACGCCTCCACACGCGTCCGCCAATCAGACTGCGGGGATCTTATAGCCACGCCCCTGGGGCGGGGCGGAGGCGAGCGGGTGGCGGCGGGAGCGCGGGCGGGAAGGGCCTGAGGGAGCGCCGGGCCGGGCCGGGAGAGCGCCGGGCCGGGCCGGGCCGGGCCGGGCCGGGCCGGGCGAGCTCAGAACCGCCCGGGGCTGGGCCGGGCTCTGTGCCCCTCGAGCGGCCGCGGGTGCTCCCCGGTGGGCCGCAGCCGGTCCCGGTCCCGAGGGCTGGGTCCGTGCCGCTCCTGGCAGAGGCGGCCCGCGGTGCCCGCGATGCCGCTCGCAGCGGGCGGACGGCGCCGGGGAGTGTCAGTGCTGGCGCGGAGCTGAGCTGGTGTTACCGGTTCGGTAACAAACGGTACGGCCCGCTTTCATTGCGGTGTGTACCGCTGCCCGGGGCCGCGCAGCTCGGCGCCTCGCACGGGCCCTGCGGCCGGGCTGGGGCAGCGCGGGGCTCCGTGTGCCGCCGAGCTCTGTCCCGCTGTCCCCCGGCGTGCCGTGCCGCGGCAGAGGCTCCCCGGCGGAGAGCGACGTGGCACCGCCGCCACGGAGCCCTGTCCCTGCCTGGCTGGGCCAGCCCCGGCGGGACGGGGCTCGGCCGTGGGTGCTGCTGCCTGGTCCCTCTCCTGGCTGCAGGGTCCGGCTGGGTACAGAATGCGTCCTTTCCCAAGGAGCCCCGAAGAAGTATTGTCCAATTATGTTGCTTTTATGTCTCATTTATTAATACCCATTGCTCTCTTTGCAGGGCTCTTGTACACGGACAAACAGCCAGTGCTGAGGTGCAGCACATGTCCCCTGGTGTTTATGGGTTCGGCCGTGAGGATTCTCTTAATGACTTGTTAAATTAGGTGTGGCCCAATGTGTTTGAAACCTCTCCTCACATCATCGAAGCGGTTATGGGGGCTCTGC
This sequence comes from Haemorhous mexicanus, assembly GCF_027477595.1. NCBI lineage: Eukaryota > Metazoa > Chordata > Aves > Passeriformes > Fringillidae > Haemorhous > Haemorhous mexicanus. Next base: position 11,582,639 of record NC_082381.1, read on the forward strand.
AGGGCCTCAGAGCTACTGCTGGGCCCTGCAGGGTGTCACAGTACTGTTTACAGGTATGGCCTTGTGTGCTGGGGTAGCAGAGAGCAGTTGTCAGGCAGGACTTCTGCGTGGGTCCTTTGCCAAGGAGCCCCGTGTCCTCAGCAGGACCTGCAGATGGGCTTGTTTGTCCCAAAGCCCCTGCTTAGTGATGCAGTTCTTACTGCCCTGAGCAAGCAGAAAGCCCAGAACAGCTCAGGGGGCCTTGCTGGCCCGTGAGCTTGAGGGGGCTGGGGGTGACAGTGTCCAGAGTCCATGTGTGGGCAGCCCTGGTCAGCTGTGCCCTGCCCAGGCATGAATCCAGCGTGGATTTGCACATCCTGTGAGCCCTGGTCGAGCTCTGCCCTTCCTGTGCTGGCTGCACAGCCACTGATGAGAGGACACAGCCTCAAGCTGTGTTAGGGAGGGTCAGGCTGGGTATCAGGAAGAATTTTGTCTCAGGGTGATGGGACGTTGGAATGGGGTGCCCAGAGAGGTGCTGGAGTGGCTGTCCCTGGGGTGTTTGGGGAGAGACTGCGTGTGGCACTCTGCTGTGCCCTAGCTGACAAGGCCAACTTGACCTTTGGTCACAGGCTGGGCTCAATGACCTCGGAGGTGTTTTCCCTCCTCGCTGGTTCTGTGACTCTGTGACCTTGTCCTCACCTCTGGAGGTGCAGATGGAGGTCGGTGACTTGCTGGTGGAGCTGTGGTGGCTGCTGCTGTGCCCCTGTGCCTGCCCAGCCCGGGCTGCTGCAGCTGCAGGGCTGGCACGAGCGTGCCTGGAGCACACAGGGGCCCAGCCAGCCCGGCACGGAGCTGTGGGCTGGAGAGGCCTCCTGGCAGCCCTGCCTGGCCTCCAAAACCAGGAGCAGACAGGGCCTGGAGTCCTGCAGGTGCCTGTCCCTGCTCAGGGCTGCGTGGGCGTGGGGGCCAGTGTGGCAGCCTGGGGCTGCCCTGGCCACCGCTGGCCCTGTGACCCGCTGGAGCTGCTGCCAGCACATGAGGAGCAGGGGGAGCTGCTGCAGGGCTGGAGGTGCTGGGGCCAGCAGTGGCCAGCACTGCCCCACACCTTCCCAGTGCCCTGCCTTCCTGCCCCACAGCTGCTCAGTGCACGGGGTGCCTTGTGGAGCCCCACGGGGGACAGCAGGTGACACAGCAGCACGCCCCTGACAGGCACCTGCAGCTCGAGTCTCTGCAGCAGGACTAGCAGTCCTGCCGTTGGCCAGCTGGCCACTGGGCTGCATTGGCAGTGGCTGCATCGTCTGGCAGTGCCTCAGGGCCGTGAAGGGAGAGCATTCCTTTGCTCCTGAGGGCAGGTGGGACTGGAGGGAAGCACCTGTAGGGACCTGACCCCCGCTGGGCACCGCACAGAGGACAGCAAAGGGCTGTGAGCCCTCCTCCCTGTCCCTGCTGCTCCACAGCTCCTTTCCTGGTGCTGAGCAGCCCAGAGGAAAGGCAGGTTGCTGGCAGCTGCCTGCTGTCTGCACCCAGTGGCGCAGAAAGTGGTGAAATCACAAGTGGAAGTACTCATGTGGGGCAGATTGGGGTCACCTCGTCAGGCCCACTGGAGCCTGTAGAAGCTCAGCTGCAGAAGCTGCAGAATCCACCCGTGGCCGTGCCCCTCACGGGGGCCAGTCCTGGCTGGTGCCTGCCTCGGAGGTAGAGAGGAGGGGCTTTTGGCTGGGGACACACGCGGGACACTCAACTGCGGCTTTCCCTCAGCGTCACCTCAGCCCGCAGACGCCCACCGCTCTCAGATCTGTGCCCGTGCCAGGCGGGATGGTGGTGGCGAGGGCTGGCTGCCCTCACTGCCAAAATCCCCCCGCTGGAGGGCTGGAGGTTCTCCAGCCACTGCCCAGAGCAGGACTGCCCAAGGGCTGGGCCAGCCCGGGGCTTTTCTGTTCCGTGGCTCTGAAGGACTGCAGACAGGAGTTGTGCAGGTGGGGAGGAAGGGGAGCGTTCCTGCCCTGCTGCTAGCGGAGTTTGCTCAGGCAGGAGTTCCAGCTGGAGCAGGAGCGCGCTGCAGGAGGGTCGATCGGTGTCGGTGAGTGCTGGGCTCGCCGCGGCCGGAGGGGGAGCATGGCCAGCCAGGGCTGGGGGTCCCTGCACAGCCCAGCCCGGGGCCAGCGGCCGCGCCCCGCGGGAGCTGAGCGTGCCCGCAGGAGCTGGGCCATGGCCACACCCCGCTGGGCTCCACGAGAGACCTGGCACCCCGATTGTTTAAGATTTTCTAAACCTTCTGGTGTTTACATTCTTGTAACGAACTTTCTCACGCACTTTATGTAAATAACTCATTGTTTTGCACTCTTTTCTGGAGGAGGAGAAATTTGACAGACTGTTGGTTTGTCCAGTGTCATTGGCACTGTCACCCTCCAATCCACTGTCACTTTTGGAAATCTATAAATGTTGGAGTCAAAAAAATAAAGGTCCCTTTTTTACCTTGGAAAGGACAAGTGAGTCCCCGTGGTGTTGTTTCATGTCCTGTAGTAACAAGACCGACTGAAGCACCCGTTGGAATGGGCAAATAAAAGGAGGTGTAATTTAATTGCCTTCTGATCTCCACTGTCTGTCAAAGTGGGCTGTGCAAAGGCAATTTGTAATTATTTCTTAACACTTGTAAGATGTGGATTTCAGATGTGATTTTGTTTGTCTGGAAAATATCGAACACCTCTGCTGTGCACACATTTACCTGCGCTCTTTGAGGAGCCCAGAGTGCGCTGAGCAGCGCCAGAGAGCCCGGGAGGGTGCAGGTGCACAGGGCTGCAGAAGGGAGAGCTGTTCCCTTTGGTCACACCTGCAGCCCTGTGCTGGGGAAGGGCACCTCCAGGTGTTGTGCCTGTCCTCGGGCAGCAATGCCCACTCCTGCTGCCAGGCCAGGCTGGCCATGCACAGGGGCCCAGCCCTTGTCCTGGAGCGCGCCCCTCCTGCTCCGCTGCAGCCCCAGGGTGACCTCCCAGGACAGGTGACAGCACCTGCTGTGTTTGCTGGTGAATCAGCCTGTGGCCAGGTGCTGCACGGCCGGCACTGTGTCCTCTCTGTGTGAGGGGGCCTGCCCTCACACCAGCGTGCACTCAGGGCACCAGGGAGGGAGTTCTGAGCACAGGGACAGGTGTCCTGTCACCAGCCAAGCCTGCTGAGCCAGCACTGCCCACAGGGGCTGCAGGCACCGCAGGGTCCCCCTCCAGGCTGTGCTCTGAAGCAGGGGCTGGGTGTACAGTGGATTTTTCTTTTGGTTAGAAACTTGAGCTCGACTCTCCAGAGAGTGGAGTAATGCAGTAAGTCCTGGTGCAGGGTGTGGGAGAGGACACAGTGGCCCTGTGGGACTCACAGTGCTGAAGGAGGTCAGGACACGAGGGCCCCCAGATTGGTAATGATGCTCCCATGTGGTCTTCCAGGCTCCCAGAGCAGGACAGTCAGGTGGGTGAGGCAGAGAGCACTCTGAGCCCCTCAGTCCCACAGGCTCTCAGTCAGGATTCCAGCCTCAGCTCTCTTCAAGCAGTTTTTGGGCAGTCCCAGTACTGACTCTCGTTTTGCACACTCATGCCCAGAACTTGCAGTCCCTTAGAGCTGTTGGCTGTGCAATCAGAGAAAGCAGTGTTTTCAGAAAAGCAGGACGTGGTCTCCATTTCCCAGCCGTGTCTGTCACAGCTGGGTTTTGGAGCACCCCAGCAGGGTGTGCCCTCCCTGCTCTGCCGGGTGAGCCCTGGGAGCCTTCCCGCGGCTGCTCTGGCCCCGGCCAGCCCAGTGTGGGCTGTCCCTCCTTCCTGCGAGAGACAGCTGCTCACTTTGAGAAGTTAAACAGGATTATTAAACCTGCACAAAAACACAACAAAGGACTACATAAGGAAAGAGCTGCAGCGCTGGGAACTGCCCGTGTGCACACCATGACTGGTTCATCTGCAAGAGGGGGGCTCAGTCTTTGATACCCCTGGGGCTGCCCCAGCCAGCCCTGGCCCCTCCCAAGGTCTGTCAGGCAGCTCTGCTCTGCCATTTATCGGTGCCAGCTGCTTCCTTGTACCTGGATTGCAGGTCAGGTGTTGCCGTGCCCACCCCCTAAGCACCCCCTGAGCTTTTCCATTCCCCACTGCCCCAGGCAAGGGACACCTGTGCAGCTTCTTTGTACCTGTCCTGGACAGCCCAGGCTGTCTGATGGCAACAATGCAGGGGGGAAAGGGAACTGTGGGGAGAACAGAGGGCATCTAAACGACAATAACATAACTGTACATCACTAAAGCTTTTCTTAATATTGACACAACAGTTACCTTTCAGTTGCGAGAGCCAATCATCTCATTATCCATCTGTAACCTTCCCCTCCTTCCCCGTTGTGGCCTGCAGTGGGCCCTGGCCAGCCCCAGCACGGCCTCAGTGACACCGGGAGGGGCCCGGGGCTCCCGCCCTGCCCGCTGGCCCCAGCAGCTGCGTGGGGCTGCCCCGGACACGGCAGCGCCTTCTGCGCGCTCTCTGGCCCAGACTGGAGAGTGCTCGCCGGCTTGCCCCAGCTCCTTTCTCCTGAGCCACGCGGGGAAGCTGGGATGGGGCCCTCGTCACACCAACTGCAGCAGCCCCTCACTGGAAGCAGACTGCTGGGAGAGCAGCTGCTGCTGTCTCCCCCCTTCCCACTGAGACAGCAGCTGGGGTAACTTACAAGCAAGCAGTACCATAGTGATGCCATTTTGGATTTTGCCTTTTTTCTTTTCTATGTTTTCTGTATTCTTCACACATTTATTTGCAGCTCTGTAGCCTATTGTATCAGTACGTAGATTTTCCAGTAATTTTCCATGGCCTTTCCCTAAAGAAGAAGAAAATTCCAGAGCTCCAAGCCCCAGGGGTATAGACCCCCTGTGCCATCTTGGTTCTTTCCTGGCTCCCAAGGTGGAGAGCAGCTCTTGGAGACACATTTAATGGACAGAGTGCAGCCAGTGCCAAGGGAGGGCTCCAGAGCAGGGGCTGGACCTGGGGGGAATTGCATCATCACTGGTGCACCACTTGATGCTTTTTTGCCAATTATGCAGATTTGCTGAACTTAGCAAAACTGTACTCATCCTATATGAGTGGGCTGTTGTGGACATCTTTCCATAACTGCCCCTGAAAGCCTCCAAATAAAACCCCCCTTTTATATTACCTCCTTACTACAGCTGTGCCAGGTTTCGTTCCCAGGTTAGGAAAAAGGCAGCAGCACAGGGAATGTGCTCTCCAGGACCCCCAGCACGCCTGGCTGCCCCAGGCTGGACAATCCCCTCATTCCCAGAGCTGCAGCACCTGGAACTGCTCACGTTGCCGCTGCTTTGGCAGCGACTGTCCCTGTTTGTGCTGGGAGGGTCAGGGACAGACATGGTCTGTGTGTCTGTCCAGCAGCCAGCAGAGCTAGAGCTGAGCTCCTCCTCCTCCTCCTCCGCTCAGCCTGGGCAGCTGTGTCCAGCTCCGGGCTCTCAGTTCCAGACACGGACACACTGGGCAGCCCAGGAAGATGCTGAAGGGGCTGGGACATCACTGCTGCAAGGGAGTGAGGGAACCAGGGCAACTCAGCCTGGAGCAGGCAAGGCCCAGGGGGACCTTGTCCGTGGCTGTAAAGACCTGCAGGGAAGGTGCCCAGGGATGGGCCAGAGGCCATGAGCACACAGGGTCAAAGCAGGCGGCCTCTGAACGTTGGGAAACTGCTTCACTGTGAATTTCTGGAGTTCTGCAACCAGAGACACTCCAAAGTCACCTGGACACAGCTGGGCACCTGGCTCTGCTGGGCCTGCGTTGAGCAGGGACGGGGACTGGACGCAGAGACCTCCAGAAACTCCTTCCAGCCTCAACCAGCCCTACTGATGACTTGGAGCCTGCAAGGCCCACAGCAGCAGTGATCCCCTCCCCAGAATGTTTGTGTCACTGCTAACAACAGGTGTGAGAAGTGGGTCTTTGAGGTGTGTCAGGAGATACATCAATCCAAGAGGACGTACCAAACCCAAATGACTGAAGCAGCAACATCCCAGAGAGACAATGTCCTCTGCTATTCCATGCTCTTGTTTCACACTCCAGTTTGGTGGTGATCCTGTTCCTCACAAGCCCTCCCGACCCCTACAGCCTTACTAAGTACACAGCTGCTGTGAGGCTGACCACCAGCAGTGAGAGCTCAGAGGAACCAGACTAAAGGCAAAGGGCTGGGAAGCCACAGCCCATACTCATTGCCCTCCGTGAAAGTGAGAGCAGCTCCAAATCCCAGAACTCTCCCTCCCCCAGGAAAATAGCCAGGATAGGAAAAGTGACAAAAACTGTGAGCATCTTTACACTTTTTGAGCACAGGGTTACACCGACACTCCAGAGAAACAAAAAGGTGTAAGTCACACTCTTTGTCTCCCTGCTTCTGACCTTGAACCTGGGAGGGGCCAGGAACCAAAACCTGCCACCTCACACTGCTGCCTGTGCGCCAGCACAACCTCCATTTCACACCCACTCAGACAAACTAGAAAAAAAAAGGGTTTTATTATAGCCTTTTCTATATAAATAGAAAAACAGAAGCATTTCAATGAGGTGAAACCCTCAGCCTGGCTTCAGCTGCGTGAGGGCTGATGCTGGACCTGAACCCAGCAGGGGAAGGCATCCCCATGACATCCTGAGGGAGGGGCTGTGTCCCCCCCTGACCTCCTGGGCAGCTCAGTTTATTTTCCTGCGCTTGCGCTGTCCCTCTGGTGCCTTCTGCGTGGGCAGGGGCAGGGACAGAGTGCCCAGCTTGTGGTTCTGGTCATTCTCCAGCCCCAGCACCCCCTTGGCCTTGGACACCCGGAGCCGCAGCGCCTTGGCGATGTCCAGGATCCTGGAAAGCAGGAGAAATGCCATCAGGGGGGCTCAGCCCCCGTGCCTGACCCCACAGGGACCCCACAGGAGAAATGCCATCAGGGGGGCTCAGCCCCCGTGCCTGACCCCACAGGGACCCCACAGGAGAAATGCCATCAGGGGGGCTCAGCCCCCGTGCCTGACCCCACAGGAGAAATGCCATCAGGGGGGCTCAGCCCCCGTGCCTGACCCCACAGGAACCCCCAGGAGAAATGCCATCAGGGGGCTCAGCCCCCGTGCCTGACCCCACAGGAGAAATGCCATCAGGGGGGCTCAGCCCCCGTGCCTGACCCCACAGGAGAAATGCCATCAGGGGGGCTCAGCCCCCGTGCCTGACCCCACAGGGACCCCCAGGAGCCCCCCAAGGTGTCTCTGTGCACAGGGATGCCCTGGAGGCAGCAGCTGGAGCACCAGGGCAGCGATGCAGAGCCTCTGAGGACAGGGCACTGCTGCTTGCTCCAGCAGGTCCCAGCCTCCTCCATGCTTTCCCCACAGGCCCCGTGCTCCCAGCTGCAGGGCAGCACAACCCAAACCCAGGCATCAACTGCCAAAGCCAACATGGACTCCTGGAAAAGCTTAGTCCCAGAAAGAAAAAGGGAAAATGGATGGAAACCAACAGCAGATTGCTCTTAAACACTAAATCCACCACTTCTGATCAAAGAATAGAGGATAACTGTGGGCAAAATAAGTGGTGGCATCAAAACCAATGAAGAAGCTTGAAAACCAAGCAGTGCCCAAAGGCTTTGGTAAGACCCAACAATAAGTGAAGTTTTGGCCAGAAAGCCTGATCCAATGAACTCTGCAGGGCCAGGAACAGGAGCACAGCTGGAGCACAGCTGCAGCTGCCAGGTGACTCCTGGGAAATGCAGGTCCTGCACCCACAGACAACTGCCTATCCTTGCCTGGGAAATTAAAGCCCTTCCCAGGTCCAGAGACACGCCAGAGCTCTCCCAGGGTCCCTCTGCAGGAGGATCCTGGCAGGTGTGAAGGAACAGAAGACTCACCTGCTCTCTGAGAGCTTCAGGTCGTTCTGCAGGACGGTGAGATCCGTCTGGAAGTTGTTAATGTGCAAAGCCAAGGCAATGACATAAGCGGTGATTTTAGCCTTCATGGATGCAGAGATTAAATTCTGGATGCTGTGTGGCAAGAGGGAGAACTCGTGAGATGTGGAGCCTAAGGGCTTCCTGATGGTGTCTGTGGCTCCTCAAGCCGAGCTCTGCCACGCCTGTGCCTCAAGAGCACCACACACCAACCCTTACCTGCCATTGTTGTAGGTCAGCGAGGTGAAATTCTTCATGAGTTTCTTGCTGATGATGTGTGGGCATTCAGGGCCCACTGGATCTAGGGCAGAAAGGGGCTTTGCAGTGGAATGAGGAGCACACACTCCACCTTGCACTGCCCACCCACCACAGCAGCACGTGTATCACCCTGACACTTAGCATGGACAGCAGAATGCCCACTGGGGTCAGCCCCAGCACTCCCAGCACTTAGTGGCTCCTCCCAGGAACACAACAAACCCAAAACGAACCTCAGTGCTTCATTTCTAGGCCTCTTAATTTTTTAGGCCTGAAAGAACTCCAACAGTTTTTATTTTCTTAGTAAAAGCAGTCTCCCAGTTCCATTCTACACAATCTAAAATGCACACACCTATGCATGTATTCTTTTGCCACAAACCCTGTGAAAGCTGAGACCACACCAGCAAGTCCCTACTAGCACAAATTTGGTCATTCCCACATTCTCCTTAGACAAGTCCTATGGGTGACTCCTGTACCTCCAGCAACACAGGAAGATATTTAAAGCCAGGCTTGCCACTTCCTCCTCCCTCAGCCCTGCCAAGGACTCACAAAGAAACACAAGTTCTAAGGAGGATGGCAAGTCTGGAAAATCTCAACCGAAATGTTTTGTGTGGTGCTGCTTCAAAAGCAGGACCCTGAGTATGGCAGAGGTATGATCCACACACTCAGCTGGCGAGCAAAGGATGATGAAGACATTCCCAAAACCATGTGTTTTTGAGCTGAAAACTCTCTTACGCTTCTTCTTGATCACTTTCTGCTGGCTGAACTTGATGAGGATGTCCAGGAACCAGAGGCATCGGGCTTTGTGGTCCCTACTCCTCTCATCAGTGGGCAGGAACTTCAGCTCCTCCAAAACAAAGGAGCAGAGGCTGCAGGAAAGAGAGGGGAGTTCAGCTGCCCTTGCTGCTGGGTACACGAGTGTCCCCCACATTCTCCGAGGCAGGGGCTGCTCTGCCACGCCTGGATCCCATGTCCCTCTGCCCCCGAGCCGTGGCACTGGCAGCAGCAGCCCCAGTGCCCCTCAGCCAGGACGTGGCCACTGCAGTGCCCCACCTTCTCTCCTCTGCCCTCTTGGCCATCTCCTCCGTGGTGATGCTGGCCAGGGCGGCTGCTGGCACCCGCAGCGCCTCATACTCGGCAGGAGACAGGACTGGCAGGGTTTAAGGAGAAGAACAAGCCTGGCCTCTCCCTCCCAGGCGGGGCAGTTCTGTCAGCCTCACCTGAGGAGAGGTGGGCAGGGCAAGGGGATGGAGCCTCTACCAGGCTGTGGCACAAACACAGCTCACCATCACTCCCCGTGGAACGCTCCCACCAGAGGCAGAGCATCCTGCTCTCCACAGGAACAGGGCAGGACACGGCACCTGCAGCCCCAAAACCCCAGGGCAGCATTACCTCCCCAGCTCTTGCCTGTGAGGACAAGGGCTCAGCTTGCCCCCAACACACCAGATGGCTTCATGGAGACTGAAACCCCAGTGCCCAGAAAAGATACTGTCCTCAAACTTGTACACGTGCTCCGGCCGGTCGGCGTCCTCGTGGCACGGCGGGAGGAAGGCAGAGATGTTCTGCACATCATCCTGGGCCACGTCCTGCATCAGAGCTGGGGAGAGAACCGGCACAGGAGCGCTTGGATCATGACAGCCAAAATGCAGAGAACAGCAACACAACCCAAATCCTTCCTTTAGAAGCAAATTTACTCAAATGGGTGAACACTACTTCAGTCACAACTGGAGTTTTAGACATTTACAACTTCTATCAAGAACATTCTGGTCATAAAAATTTAGAAAGGCCACTCTAGACTAGAGAAACATCTAGGAAAGGAGGGCACCAAGATGTGGGCAGAGCACAGTTTTGGCACCTGTGTTCCAGTGGACACCCACTTGGCACAAAGCAGCTCTGAGAGCAGTCAATACCCACCCTGGAACAAAAGGGATGAAAGGTGGTGAGGTCTACAGTCAACAGACATCTCTCCCTTTTGTGCCAGTGACACTCCCAGGACACCACAAGTGCTCTGGAACTTGTTCTGCCCTCCTGCACAGATGTCCAGAGTCAGGGCAGCCCCAGCTCTCCCCTGCCACAGCTTGGAAGCCCCCAGGGATGGTGACACCACACTGTGCTGTGACGTGTCCCAGGGCTGCACCACTCTCTGAGGCCTTTGCAACAGCCATGCCACAGAGCTCAGACCAGCTAAAGGCATTGCCTTTATGCCAGTGAACCCGTAGCCCACAGGAGCTTCCAAAGCAGGCAGGATGGACACTGATGTCACAGGGACCTTCCCTCACTCAGGTAACTCCAACACCCAGTCCAGGAGGACCAGAAAGAAGCAGTTCCTCTACATGTACCCGTTTCAGCTGCTGGACCAGCTACTTCCTCAGCACTTAAAGAAAAGCCCTCTTCTTCCTGCCACACTTGGCATGGACAGACAGCAAAAGGCACTTCAGGCTGTCCTGATTACAGCCCGAGACAGAACCCTCTCACCTGTCACTCCCTTGGCATCTATAACATTTGCAGCTGCCTTTGTCACAGCCGTGCTCACGATGTCGCTGCCCACGGCGTTCATGCGGCGGGAGCTCAGAGCTCGCTTCTGCTTGCTGGTTCCGAAGGCCTCGATGCACAAATCCATCTGCACGAGGCACAACACACTCTGCAACACCCTGAGCACCCCGGGGAACACAAACCCTGCTGCTCCTTCCACAGACACGGCCTCCAAGAGAGCTTTAGACTCCGCATGAGGCAAAACCCACAGGCGCGGGATGCGCCGGTCTGCGAGGGCAGGAGGTCACTGGGTGGGCACCAGCCCAAAATAACCAGGAAAACCAGGAAAACCAGGAAAACACTCCTGAGCCAGGCAACGTCACTGCCATATTTTCTGAAAAATCCCTTCACCAGGATCTCTTCTCCTGGGAAGCTGAGAAGCCTCAGAGAAAATGAAAACAATCATTATCTCCTTTGCTTCTCCCTGTTTTGCTGCTTTGGAATGTGTTTGGAGATTGTTGGCCAACAGGAGATTGTTTCACTGCATTCTGGTGAATTGTTTTCACTTAATGACCAATCCCAGTCCAGCTGGGTTAGACTCTGGAGAGTCATGAGGTTTTCATTAGTATCTTGTTAAGCCTTTTGTAAGTGTCCTTTCTCTATTCTTCAGTATAGTTTAGTCTAGCATTCTTTAATATAATATAATAGCATAAAATAATAAATTGGCCTTCTAAGAACATGGAGTCAGATCCATCTTTCCTTCCTGCCTCGGGGGACCCCAAAGCACCACAAGGCAATGCCTGTGCTGCCTCCTGGGCACGGGGACATGCTGGGCCTGCACAGGTTTGCCCTGCAGGACACCCAAGGCAAGCACCTGCCCCTGTCAGCCAGGCACCTGAGCCAGTCACAGCAGAACATGACTCAGCTCTCAGCTTTACCTTCTCCCTGTAGGACTTGGTCTGGTAGTCCTTGGTGTCGTCGGGCATCACGTTATCTACAAAACAACAAAAGTCACTCTGCCTGGGCAGAAGCAGCCAGGAGGGGAATGCCTTTAGCCCTGGGACTGAGACTTGGCACAGGACCTCCTCCCTGTGACCTGGCTAATTAAAGGACACACCAAACATGAGAACCTAGAATAAAAAAGGCTTTTTCTACAAAGCCCATGGGTGCAATACATGAACTATGGCCAAACCCACGTCCTGCTGCACAGGGCAAAAATCAGCTACCAAAAGATGTGATCTTTGGGGTTCTTATCCTGGGTTCAATGACAAAAACCAGTCCAGCTGGATGAAACTGTTTTGGCTTTTTTTTTTCTTTTTTTTGTTATTCAGGGACCCAATTCCTGATGAGTGTCAGGGCTCCCTCAGCAGAACACACCCAGACAAGGCTGCACTAGAGCAGGGACATCCTGTGAGTGACTCCCACCCTAACCCCCAGCCTGTGCTCCCCTCTCCCAGCACGCTCAGGTGAAGGAAGTGTCCTTGCTGCCTGCCAAGGGAACAAGGCAGGAAGGAGAAGGACAGAGCAGCCCAGCAGCTGTGACTCCCAGCACCCCCACCTGAGAGCAGGGGCTGCATGTTGAATATTTCAGCATTGTAGACATCCATCTGCCCAGAGCTCTTGTCTAGCACTCCAACAAAGTACCTGGGGAGAACGGGGGCAGTTGATTAGTGAGAGGCAGAGCAGTGGAGATTATTTAAATTACAAGGTCTTCTCACACCCCAGCAGCTCTCCTGCCTTCACATACAGCGCTGTGATAAACCAAGTTATCTCCAAGGCATGTGTACATAGAAAAACAGAAAGACCTGATACTCTGAGTAAATGCAGAAGTCTTGAAAGAACTGAATTAGGTGAAGTGTAAGTGCCAGAGTTCTGGTATTTTCTTTTGCCTTTTTTTGCTATGCCAGGGCTTGTTGGCCATAGCTTGAACAAGAGCCAAATTTCCTCTCAGAGCTCAGAATCTCCAGAGGTGCAGGCAAGCACCACTTCAGCCCACCACTTCACCTGTTCACCAGTGTTCACAGGCAGGAGCACTTAAATCTGCCCACAAACAATACTGCATTAACTCCTGCACCACACACATTTGCTAAACTGCATTTATCTCTCCAAACCCGAGCAGAAACAAACCCTTGGTGCTCATTTTTCAGCCGCAGCATCTCACACTGGACACTGCCCCATCTGAGGGTCCCTCTCTGCTGGGTCACTGCTCAGGCAGAACAGAGGCTGGTGTGGGCACGTTTGAGAGGCTCTGCAGGAGGGAAGCCAGGTCCTTGTGCAGAACATCTCAGCTGGAAGGGCCCACAGCAGTGACCCTTCAGCACTGACCAGCTGCTGATAAAGGCAGCTCCTCCATCCCAGTTCCTTAGTAACACTGCTGCTCCATCCTGCTGCTGCCCTACTCCATATCCTCAGCCCAGACCTCAGAAGACACTTTCAAACCAGTCTGATTTACACACCACAGCTCCCACCAGGTGTGCATGAACAGCCAGAGCTTCCTGGCCCAATCCCTGAGCCCCAGGGAGGGAGCCCTGAGGGAAGGGAAGGGAGCTCTGTGTGCGAGCAGCCCCTGTGCCCCTCCTCCTGGCCCTTACCTGCACAGGGAGTTGCACTTCATGACCTGGCTGCCAAAGTTGTGCCCCACGTAGCAGAGCCGCTCTGTCTCCGAGACCTGGGAAAGCAGGAGAGCTCCTGGGAAGGGCTGGGGGAAAGCAGGAAAGCTCCTGGGAAGGGCTGGGGGAAAGCAGGAGGGCTCCTGGGAAGGGCTGGGGGAAAGCAGGAGGGCTCCTGGGAAGGGCTGGGGGAAAGCAGGAGAGCTCCTGGGAAGGGCTGGGGGAAAGCAGGAGAGCTCCTGGGAAGGGCTGGGGGAAAGCAGGAGAGCTCCTGGGAAGGGCTGGGGGAAAGCAGGAGAGCTCCTGGGAAGGGCTGGGGGAAAGCAGGAGAGCTCCTGGGAAGGGCTGGGGGAAAGCAGGAGAGCTCCTGGGAAGGGCTGGGGGAAAGCAGGAGAGCTCCTGGGAAGGGCTGGGGGAAAGCAGGAGGGCTCCTGGGAAGGGCTGGGGGAAAGCAGGAGGGCTCCTGGGAGGGGCTGGGGGAAAGCAGGAGGGCTCCTGGGAAGGGCTGGGGGAAAGCAGGAGGGCTCCTGGGAAGGGCTGGGGGAAAGCAGGAGGGCTCCTGGGAAGGGCTGGGGGAAAGCAGGAGGGCTCCTGGGAAGGGCTGGGGGAAAGCAGGACGGCTCCTGGGAAGGGCTGGGGGAAAGCAGGACGGCTCCTGGGAAGGGCTGGGGGAAAGCAGGAGGGCTCCTGGGAAGGGCTGGGGGAAAGCAGGAGACTCCTGGGAAGGGCTGGGGGAAAGCAGGAGACTCCTGGGAAGGGCTGGGGGCCCCCAGTGCCTGTGATCTGCAGTGCCAGGCAGAGGGATCAGCACAGCAAACCTGCCCTGCAGGGCCCACCCCAATAGATCAGCCTAAAATGTGGTTCCCAAGGATTCATCCAAGCTCCAGTATGGGCAGGTGCCTGAATTCACCTGCCAGCACTACAGGAGTGCCCCAGGCACCTATGCACAGGTGCACCTCAATGCACCATGAGAATGTGCTGGTTTCTGTGCTCTGCTGCAGTGAATTGCCCCCAGGGATTTGGGCTGCAAACTCGTTTGTTCTTTGTTTGCAGCAGATGTAAAGATTAAGAGCAGCATCAGAAAGCACCTTCTGATAGCAGGCTGAGCTCCCTCCCGACTGAGAGACCCTCTTGGGATGCACTTGAGCTGGACAGACACCTTAGGAGGAGATTTCCCAGAGAGCAGAGCACACTGGATTCCATTATCAGATGCCCTCCACGAGCTGGGAAGCTGCCCCCCAGACCAGGGACATTCCTCTGCAGCCCAGGGACACCTGGCACCTGGAACACACCCTGTGCAGTGTGCTGGCCTAAACTCTGATTGTTTAAAAAAAATCTGCTGCAGAGCTCAGCACAGATTTTCAGACTCCCAGGCTGGTTTGGGTCATAAGAGCCCTCACAGTGCCACCCCTGCCATGGCAGGGACACCTCCCACCATCCCGGACTGCTCCCAGCCCTGTCCAGCCTGGCCTTGGGCACTGCCAGGGATCCAGGGGCAGCCCCAGCTGCTCTGGGCACCTGTGCCAGGGCCTGCCCACCCTCACAGCCAGGAGTCTACCACCCCAACGGGAGGGCAAGCCAGGAGCTGCTCGGTGGGATTTCAGCCGGGAGCTTCCTGGGCCGGGGCCTGGCCCCGCGCCCGGTCCGTACCGGGCCCCGCAGCGCACGGGGGTAATTAATAACATTTTTCACTCTTAGCCCCTCATGGCAGTTATCTGGCTATTGCCTCAGTGTGTACAACCATCACTGTACACCAGTGTTTCTGCGGCCGGTGTCCCGGAGCCCCCGCGGGCCTCACCAGGATCCGGCGGTGCCTCTTCCGGGGGTGCGCCGAGTCCCGGTTCCGGTACACGGTGAAGCGCAGCGACTCGGGCCGCTCCAGCCTCCCGTTGGCGAACCGCACTGCGGGACAGGAACCCCGTGAGATCCAGGGCCAGCCGCCACCCCCGAGGGGGCCCGTGACCCGCCCCGCGGCCCCGACCCGCTCCCGCTCACCAAGCGTCGCCGGCCGCTCGCCCTCGGGGTCCCCGCGGTAGCGCCAGGTGGCGGCGGCCATGGCGAGGCCTGGGCGAGGCAGTGCGGCGGGGATGCGCGGCGCGGTTCTGGCCCGCTCCTCCTCCTCTTCCGCCGCTGCCTCACGTCGTGGCAATAAGCTCAGCCCCAATTGGGCCAGGTGAGACTCTGCCGAGGCGTAGAAGTAACGAGGTCGCCGATTGGCGGTGAACAGGGCCCGCGCAGCCAGCGGCCGGAAGTGACGGGCTGTGTCGGCGCGGCGGGGCGGGGCGGGCGGGGCCGGAGCGGCGGGAGCGGGGCCGGGGCCGAGCCCAGTCCCAGTCCCAGTCCCAGTCCCAGGCCCAATCCCGAGCCCGGGCCCGAGCCCGAGCCCGAGCTTCGCACGGCCCTTCCCGCACGGACACCGCAGGTGAGCGGGGCGGGGGGCGGCAGTGAGGCGGAGACCGGTGACCCCGGCGTCGGGCGGGACCGGGGCTCTCCGGTCTCCCCTTTATGTCCCGTGTACGGCACAAAGCGGAGTCTCCCGGTGCGTGTTGCCCCGTGCTGATGCTGCGCTGGGGTGCCGGTGCCTCTCTGGGAGGGGCACACACCTTGGCTGTTCAGGTGATGCGCAAGGGAAAAACCGGGCAAAACAAGGCAGTGTCTTGGGAAGAGCACCCGTCAGCGGGAGACACCGGGTGTCAGTTAACGGCCGGACTTCTCAAGCGCTTTGCATTGCTCAGTTTTCCCCGCGCTGAGTATTCCGGGTGATCCCTGGTGATGCTCTCCCTGTTCTGAGTCCATCCAGGGACACGCTGGATCTGTGGGATGTCCCGGGCAGGGCGAGGAGCTGCCCAGCCAACACCGGCATGGGCAGGAAGGAAAGAGCAGCACACCGTCCATGTCTGAGCACGGACTTTCTGAATCAGCAGGCTTTCATTTGATCCCTCCTCAGAAGTATGATTCTGGCCATGTGACCTTTTTTTTGGCTGCTTTATGGTCTTGTGCCCATCGATGCTGTGGCGTAGCTGCTGGAAAGTAAACGTGAGCACAGGAACTTGTGTGTGTGCCTTGGGCACACAGATCTCACCAGGTCTTACGCGTTGCTGTTTTTTCATGAGGAAAAGTTGGGATATTGCCCAGGGTCACCATGTAGTGTTGAAATGAATCCACTAAGACAGGACTGATGTTCTGTTGATGAGAGTTAGAGAGGAACCACCCTGCCTGCTGCTGCATGTCTTGCTTTGCAGCGCCGTGCCGTGCCAGCAGCCCCGGTGCTCCTGTGGAAGGTTACCCACCCGTGTGAGCAGCGTGTCAGAGGGCAGCACGTTGTTACTGTAATCAGACTGTCTTACAAGGCAGGATTGAGTGTTTTCCTCATTGCTGTGAGGTGACCCACGCTGTCCTGTTTCCAGCACAGCTGCGTGGTGCTGAGGTCAGCTCTGTGGCAGAACCTGGACTTTCACTGCTCTTCACAGCCCAGACGGCTGGCTTTGATCCTGTGCCCATGTGGTGGTGGTACACTCAGGCCAGTTACTGTTTGTCTTTCAGCTGTCTCATTTTGTCTTCACTGCCAGGTTCACTGCAGCCCGACCAGGACTTCGGCCACAGGATCATACAACAGTTTGGGTTGGGAGGGCACTTTGTCTTGTTCCACCCCCTGCCATGGCAGGGACACCTTCCACTGTCCCAGGCTGCTCCCAGCCCCAGTTTCCAGCGTGGCCTGGGCACTGCCAGGGATCCAGCTGGGCACCCTGTGCCAGGGCCTGCCCACCCTGCCAGGGAACAATCCCGTGCTCTGCTTCTGTCTTTCAATTTGAACCCACTCCCCTTTCTCCTTCCCTGCAGACTCTCATAAACAGTCTTGTCCCACCCTTGCTGTAGCCCCTTGAGAGCTGGAGGGCCGTGGTGAGGTCACCCTGCAGCCTTTCCCTCCGCAGCTGGGCAATCCCAGTTCCTTCCCTCTGCCCACAGCACGGCTGCTGCCCCGCTCTGCTCAGCCTGCTGGCCCACACAGCGCTTCTCTTGTGTTTTGCAGGATCATGGATTTCCCGGGGCACTTTGAGCAGGTCTTCCAGCAGCTCAACTACCAGCGGCTGCACGGGCAGCTGTGCGACTGCGTCATCGTGGTGGGCAACCGGCACTTCAAGGCGCACCGCTCGGTGCTGGCCGCCTGCAGCACGCACTTCCGCGCGCTCTTCACCGTGGCCGAGGGCGACCAGAGCATGAACATGATCCAGCTGGACAGCGAGGTGGTGACGGCCGAGGCCTTCGCCGCGCTCATCGACATGATGTACACCTCCACGCTCATGCTGGGCGAGAGCAACGTGATGGACGTGCTGCTGGCCGCCTCCCACCTGCACCTCAACTCCGTGGTCAAGGCCTGCAAGCACTACCTGACGACGCGGACGCTGCCGCTGTCGCCGCCGAGCGAGCGCGCGCAGGAGCAGAGCGCGCGGCTGCAGCGCTCCTTCATGCTGCAGCAGCTGGGGCTCAGCATCGTCAGCTCGGCGCTGGGCTCGGCGCAGGGCGCCGAGGAGCCGGCGGGCGCCGTGGGCGCGGCGCTGCGCGGCGGGCTGGAGCAGCGCGCCGCCTTCCCCATGCGCCGCCTGCACAAGCGCAAGCAGTCCTCCGAGGAGCGCGCCCGCCAGCGCGCCCGGCCCGCCCTGGACGAGCCCGGCGCCGACGGCGCCGCCGAGAGCGGGCAGCCCGTCGGCCACTCGCGCGAGGATTTCTTCTCGCCCGACTCGCTGAAGATGGTGGACAACTCCAAGGCCGACGCGGTCACCGATAACCAGGAGGACAACACGATCATGTTCGACCAGTCTTTTGGTGCTCAGGAGGATGCTCAAGTGCCTAGCCAGTCAGACAACGGCGGGGGGAACATTTCCCAGATGTCCATGGCGTCCCAGGCCACGCAGGTGGAAACCAGCTTCGACCAGGAGGCTGCTGCTGAGAAGAGCAACTTCCCGTGTGAAAATCCGGAGGTCAGCCTGAATGAGAAGGAGCACATGAGGGTGGTGGTGAAGTCTGAGCCCCTGAGCTCCCCGGAGCCTCAGGATGAGGTGAGCGATGTCACCTCCCAGGCGGAGGGCAGCGAGTCCGTGGAGGTGGAAGGAGGGGTGGTGAGTGCGGAGAAGATAGAGCTGAGTCCCGAGAGCAGCGACCGCAGCTTCTCGGACCCCCAGTCCAGCACCGACAGGGTGGGAGACATCCACATCATGGAGGTGTCCAACAACCTGGAACACAAGTCTTCTTTCAGCATTTCAAGTTTTTTGACTAAAAGCAGAGGAGGTGGCTTTGGCGCCAGCCAAAACAACGACGACAACATTCCCAACACCACCAGTGACTGCAGGATGGACAGCGACGCCCCTTACCTGATGAGCCCGGAGTCGGGGCCCGCCGGTGGCCACTCCTCCGCCGCCGTCTCGCACGTGGAGAACCCGTTCAGCGAGCCCACGGACTCCCACTTTGTGAGGCCCATGCAGGATGTGATGGGCCTGCCGTGCGTGCAGACCTCCGGCTACCGAGCGGCGGAGCAGTTCGGCATGGATTTCCCGCGCTCAGGCCTGGGCTTGCACTCGCTGTCCCGGGCCATGATGGGCTCCGTGAGAGGCGGAGCCGGCGGCTTTCCCGGCTACCGCCGCATTGCCCCCAAAATGCCCGTGGTGACCTCTGTGCGGGGCTCGCAGCTGCAGGAGAGCTCGCCGGGCTCGCAGCTGATGCTGAACGGGAGCGCGTCCTTCGAGAGCGGGCACCTGTCGCAGCCGGGCCCGCCGCAGCTGACGCGCGCCTCGGCCGACGTGCTGTCCAAGTGCAAGAAGGCTCTGTCGGAGCACAACGTGCTGGTGGTGGAGGGCGCGCGCAAGTACGCCTGCAAGATCTGCTGCAAGACCTTCCTGACGCTCACGGACTGCAAGAAGCACATCCGCGTGCACACGGGGGAGAAGCCCTACGCCTGCCTCAAGTGCGGCAAGCGCTTCAGCCAGTCCAGCCACCTCTACAAACACTCTAAGACCACCTGCCTCAGGTGGCAGAGCAGCAACCTGCCCAGCAGTTTGCTGTGAGCGGAGGAGCCTCGCTGTCGGCGGGACGGACGGGCGCACACCGGCGTGCCACGGTGCCGGCACGGCTTGGCTCTGCCTTTGGGGATATCCGGTACCTACCTCGCGGGTGTCGCCGCCGGGAGCCGCGCGGCGGGATGGGGATGTGACCCCGCGGCGGGGATGGGGATGTGACCCCACGGCCACGAGCCCCTTTGCAGGGCAGAGGGGCGACAGCACGGGGGTCTCCTGAAATAGCACGGTCTGAGAACAACAAACTGACCTGCGCGTTTCTTTTCTCTGTTTTTTTTTTCCTTCTCTCTAAAGCATTTTGTAACAGTGAAAGCATTTAAATGATTACTGTAACACGAGTTGCTGCATTACGTGAGGATGGTGGTGCAGACCCCTTACCTTTAAAAGAGAAAAATGGCTTAGGCTGCACCTGTCTGACATAATGCTTTAAAATACGCTACTTATGACAATAGTTCTAGGATTATGAATGTATGTTTGGCTGTTTTGTAGTAAAGGACACTGTGTATTCAAGGTGCTTAAATTAAATCCCAGACAAGTAACTTTTGGACTGCCAGGTGTACATATAACTTTAATACAGCAAGATCTGGATATTTGGCTGGTTTTTTTTTCCGTAGAAGCGAGTATTAAGTGGTAAGTGAAGTACTGTCTCTTGTTTGTGCTTTTCCTAGCAGTATTTTAACCAGTTTGTATCTCCTATGTTATGATTCTATATACGCAGAGGTTTGAGCAGAGCTTGTCTTCGTCTGTTGTTTTGAAGGAGAGGGAACTTGTGATGGCTTTTTTGGCCACGTAAGGCAGCATCTCTCTGTTCCAGATGCCCACAGCCCATCTGGTCCCCGTTATGGCGTGAGCATGTTGTCTTTTTCTCTTATCTCCAGGCTTTAGTTTCCTGCCCTGCGCACTGAGTGACTTCCCTTTGCAGCTGTGGATCTGTCCTTGGAGCACGTCGCTCCTCGGTCAGGAGCAATCCTCCTTTGCCATATTGCACAGAATCACAGAGTATGCTCAGCTGGAAGGGGGCCCTCAGCATCACTGTGTCCAGCTCCTGGCCTTGCAGAGGGTACCCCAACAATCCCATCTTGTGCCTGACACTTCTTTGCCTCAGGCAGCTTTGGGGTTGTGACCCTGTCCCTGGGGATCTTGTTCAGTGCCAGACCACCCTCTGGGTGAAAACCCCTTCCTGATAGCCAACCTGAACCTGCCCTGATTCACCTTCAGCTGTTTTCTCATGTCCTGACACTGGTCACAAGAGTGAGGAGCTCTGTGCCTGCCCTTCTGCTGCTCCTCAGGAGGATGATGAAGAGCCCGGTGAGGTCTGACCTCAGTGTCCTCTCCTCCAGGCTGAGCAAACCAAGGGCCCTCAGCTGCTCCTCGTAAAGCTTCCTCTCCAGCCCCCTCCCAGCCCCACGGCCTCCTCTGGACAGCCTCTGAACAGCTTAATGTCTTTGCTGTGGTGGTGCTCAAAAGTGCCCCAGCACTTGAGGTGAGGCTGCCCCAGAGCAGAGCAGAGCAGGACAATCCTCCCTCACCCTGCTGCTGACACCCCCAGGGTGTGACTGGCCCTCCTGGCTGCCAGGGCACGGCTGGCTCACATTCTGTAAAATGTCCTCATCAAATACACTTAAGCTAGTGTCATAAAAGTACTTTTCCCCCATACATTTAAAAAGCTAACTTAAAATTAATTTTTTAAAAATGCGCTGTACACAAGCAGCAGAAATTTATCTTTTTCTACATAAATCATGTAAATCTCTTTTTAATTTCCTCTTCTTTGGTGCCACTGTCACTTGACACTGCCTGCAGTCTCCTTTCTTCCTTGTCAAAGGTGCACACGCACTGTGCTCAGCTTTCTTAGGTTTTAAAATGAACTTCCAGAGCATTTCTGCTGATGGTAAATGCTCCTCAGCCGAGAGGGGCTGGGTCAGGGCTGCAGCGTGTCCTGCTGCTCAGGTGAGACTGAGGATTCCCTGCACCTGCCCTGTCAGCGTGTCGTTTGCACCTTGACCATCTGAGGAGTGCAGAAACACGGGAGATGGTTGGGGTAATTCCTTTAAAATGTTAATATTTTGTTATAGGGTTTACTTAATGGTCATATCTCTGGCTCTTGATTCTTTTTTTTTTAAGCATTAAAATAACACTTCTTTGAAGCAGTGGGATATGCTGTGTTTTGTTTTGAATAATTTCAGTCATGGGGACTAACAGCACTGAGCTGCATAAACACTCTCCCAAACATCAATAAAATGCAGTATTTTGTACTTTAACATTTTCTTGTGTTGCTTTATTAAGTAACACTGTTTCATCTTCATTGCATTTCTAATGTTTAGCATTTCAAAAACAAGGCTTTTTTTAAATTTTGTGTTTCCTGTAGCACATCCACATTTTTGAATTGTTGCAATGTTTTGGATTAAAGCATCTCTTTGTGCAGGGAGACTAACTAGGAACTTTTATGAGCAGATAAACACCTGACTGGACTCTTGAAGTGTTTTTATAAAGATTTAAAAGTGGAACATCAGTTCTGTATTCTTTCTTTGTGAAGAATTTCTGAAGGAGTGTTTTTGGCAGCGGCAGCTTTAAATTCCACGGTCAGTAGGTGTGAGGCCTGGAGCCTGCAGCTGCCTCGGAGCCCTCTGAGTCTTCCTGAACACAGCAATAAATTCCTGGGGATAGCATGAATGAACACCTGGGGCCTGAGCTGCCCGCTCCAGTGAGGGGAGTCCCACCCCACAGCCTGGAGAGCTGATGCTGAACTGTGCTCAGAGCTGAGCCTGGCACCTGGGATCTGGCCTGGAGGCGTGGGGCAGTCTGCTCTAAAGCACTTGGAAATAAACCCTGCATTTTGTGTGGTTGTGTCTGCCTGGATTCACTGGCGTGGTGCTCTCCACACCAGCCTGTACAGAAAAAATTGTGACTGCACAAGGGATCATAAAAACCTCACCTTGGTAATAATTTTGTCCCCGGCAGAGTTCTTTGCATTACTTTTGTAAATGAGGTAATATTTACACGGCGCCTGTGGAATTCATGATCCGTGGTCACTGCTGCTCTCTGCATTCCTCGTGGGAGGATGTCTCAGGTGCAGGAGGTGCTTGTCTCGAAGGAGTCCTGGGATGGACACCTGAGCCCCGTGCTCCAGTCCCCAAGGCAGCTGACTTACCAGCTCGTGTCTGTTTCTGAACACACCTGGGGAGTCTGACACACCTGCTCAGACACCAGCTCGGTTTCTGTCCTCACCAGGAACCTCTCAGATCCTTGGTCGCCATCCTTCAGAGGCACAGCAGCTCCAGCAGCAGCAGCAGCATCCTCAGAGTCAGCACTAAGGACTCTTGGAGAGCAGGGAGCTCCCCCTGGACCCACGCCCTGGTTTTCACAGCAGGGGCAGCGCTCGCTGGAGTTTGGGAACTCCCCAGCCAGCTGGGATGCCCGGAGCACACTCCCTTCCTCCCCACCACCACGGCCACCAGTCTTTCCCGCTCAGTCCAGGCTACAAACCTCCACAACTATTTCTGGCAGGCCAGCACAAGGCAACCAGCCATGCTTGTGAACCAAAAGTTACTGACAAACTGTCACCATTCCTCTTGTGATGCAGGGCAACCCCCAGCAGCTGTTACTGCGACCAGAGAGTGATCACTGAGCCTCTGGGAGATCCCAGCAGGGATCTGGGACAGGAGGGGACACGGAGTGTGCTGGCTGAGCCTCAGCTCTGGCTGCAGGCTGTGTGCAGGGCTCTGGCTCCCTCCCCACGCCAGGGCTGTGCTGCTGCCTGCAGCTCCCCCCTCCTGCCCACTGCACGCTCCTGGCCCCCTCCCCTTGTGCTGCTGGCCCCAAACAGCTCTGGTCCCTGCCTGGTGGGGGCACAGGGGAGAAGGCACAGGTGGCAGTGGAGCTTGTCCTGGGGCACAGCAGTGGGAAAACATGTACAAACCCATCCCGTGGGGCGGGTCAGCCACTGGCACCAGGGGCCAGCTGGGCACACCACGGGGGGCTGCTGTGTCCTCCTCCGTGGGCCTGCACAGCAGGAGGGGAGTGGTGGGACTGGGAGGAGGAAGAGCAGGAGGAGGAGGTGGGCTGATGGAGAGCCACAGCTGAAAAGGAACCTGAGCCCAGGTGTGCCCTTCAGCATGTTCCCTGGCTTGAGGGCTGGGAGCACTCGGAGCTGTTTTGGGACTGGTGACAGCAGCCAGAGATCACACTGGGGACACCGTGGGGTGGCTGGGGTGGGTAGCACTGCATGGCTGTGACTGAGCTGTGACAGGGCTCTCCTGTCTGCCACGTGGTCACCGATGATGAGGGGCCATGGCAAGGCCAGTGCCCATCCCAGGGCAGATCTGCCCCCAGGCTGCAGGATGGGCCAGCTGGACCCCAGGCTGTGGCTGTCCACACCCCAAAAGTGTCCAAGGCCAGGCTGGACAGGGCCTGAACCAATCTGGGACAGTGAAGGTGTCCCTGCCCGTGGCAGAAATGAGATGATCCACAAGGTCCCTTCCAAGCCAACCATGACTCTGTGATTAATGGCAGAGAGGTGGGCTCAGGTTCCAGCCCCAGTTATGGGACAGTGGCTGCAGGACCCATGGATCCCCAAAGGCCTCGAGATGTGCCCACCAGGCCCTCCTGGCAGCTGCAGGCTCAGGCCCCACTCAGGCTCTCCTGCACCAACAAATGTCACTGCACATCTGAAACCCACGAGGGCAGCTGCAGCCAGAACCCACAAAGGGGTGCCAGAACCTCCCAGTGAGCTCCAGCTGGCCATCCACTCTGGATCTGTGCCTGGGATTGGTTATGGATACAAAGGCAGAGCAGGAGGTGCTGGGGAGCTGCACACGCCTGGTCTGTGCTTTTCCTTAGACCCCTCAAGCACAGGATTATGCAGCGCCACGGATTCCACAGGACCACTGGATGTGTGGGCTGGCAGCAGCTCCTGTGGCAGCACCTGCATGGACAGAGCTGCTCCCTCTCCTCCCTAGTGGCCACAAGCCCAGGGAAGGCACTCCTGGCCTCTCTCCCTGTGCCCAGGAGCCCGGTTTGGAGGACAGAAGGGCTGAGCAGCTCCCAGCACGCAGGGCCAGCCCTCCCACGGCCGGCTGGCACCGCAGTGTGCCCTCCACGTGCCCTGCTCCCCAATAACATCAGCACCACACCGCGCTGGCTGCTACTCTTTAATGGCTCCGTGCGACAGGCTGGCGTCCCTGGGCGCCGCTGGAGCGGGCTCTGGCCACGGGCTGCGGCCGTCAGAGGTGCAGCTCGTGGGGCATGGGCTCCCCTCGCAGCCCGGCCAGCAGGTTGCGGGCTGCCAGCACGGCCATGGTGCTCCGCGTGGCGTAGGTGGCGCTCCCGATGTGCGGCAGGATCACTGCAGGGACAGCAGGGACACGCTCAGCCCCCGGCGCACCCCGCCCCGCAGCCCCTGCCGGGGCTCTCACAGGCACGGCGTCCAGGTGCGTGCTGTGTGTGCACTGATAAAGGTGTGGTATTACTGCTGCAAGTAATGTACTCATTAAATACACGTGCAGGAATCATGCCCTTGCTTCAGAGCTCTCAAATCTCAAAGTACTGCAAATATTTCCACAAAGTCTCAGCCCTTACCACTCCTCACACTGTCCACTTTGAGAAATAAAGCAAAGAAATAAAAAATGAGTTTAGCAAAAAGGTAAAACAACAGCTATAGGTTTGCACTTCAGAAAGAGACACTTTTGGGCAGTTCCAAATTTCCATGGATGCCCCAATGGTTTCTTTTTGGAACACACTCTTCCTATCCCGGAAACCCTCTCCCCACAGAAGGAGGACATCCTGTGAGACACTGGCCAAGCAAGCTCCTTCCTAGCCACCCTTCCTCAGCTGCATCATCCTCCTCCAGAGGGGACAGGTCTCAGTCCTGGCCTGCACCTGTCCCCTGTCCCACGTCACGTCCCATGTCCCGTATCTCTTATCCCACACCCCATGTCCCACGTCCCACCCTCCCAGTGTCTCAAGCACCCCAGTAACAGGCTGCCCATGCCCAGGGCAGCCCAGCAGCCCTCCCGGGACCTGGACTCCCCCAGGCAAACCCAGCAGCCCACCTTCAGTCAGGGGGGAGTTTCCCACCACAGTTTGTGCCCGGGAGCCCACGGAACACCCGAGCTGGGCAGGGCCTGAGCTGGGAACTGGTTTCTCTTTCGTGCCCCTGCTGATGCCAGATCCTGCACCATGTCACACACTGAATGAAGAGCCATCACAAAGGCTATCTCAATGGCTTTCTGGAAAACTAAAACAGCTCCCAGACTTGTTTGGCATCATGTAGGTGGGTCCCTGCCTTGCACAGCAGCCCACCCAAACACACCTGACCCGCCTGCCCCGTGCTCCGCTGCCACTGCCACCACCAGTGGTGCCCAGGGGTCCCTGTCACAGCTGTCACTGTGGAGGAGGGCTGTGCCAGCCCCACACTCACCGCAGTTCTTGAGGGACAGCAGGGGGTGGTCAGTGGGCAGTGGCTCCGGCGTGGTCACATCCAGCCCGGCGGCCGCGATCTGGCCCTGGGCCAGCGCCTCGTACAGATCCTCCTGGTTCACCACAGCCCCCCTGCCAAGGGCGGGGTGACAGCCTGCCTCACTGCTGAGGCTCCAGGGCCACGGAGGCAGGCTCCCCAGGACTGCCCGAGCAGAGCTCAGACCCTCTCTGGGCGTGACTGAGCGTGCCAGCAGCGAGCTGCCCCTGCTCCAGCTGCCCACACTGCCCAGGGAAGAGCTGGGTGCTCCTCACTTACTTACCTTGCCTCGGCTCACTCCAAGGGGCCCTGGCAAATGCTCCCAGCAGCTGCAGCCATGAAGGCTGCCCTGCTGGCAGGACTCAGAGCCCAGCAGATCCCCCCACCCTCTAAGAGCTGAGGAAGGGCCACAGCCACTGTCCAGGCACGGGTCTGGGCTGCCAGTACCTGCTTGTGTTGACAAAGACAGAAGTCTTCTTCATCCTGCCAAAGAAGTCCTTGTTGCACATGCCCTGGGTAGCCGGGGTCAGGGCACAAGTGACCACCACGAAGTCTGACTCCTCGGCCAGCCTGGCGAGCGGGACTGGGCAGGAACAGGAAACAGCCCACTGCAGCCAGCTCTGCCCTCAGCACAGCTCCAGGGCCGGCTGCAGGACCCCCTGGAACCCAGCCCGTGGGGACAGCCCACGCCAGCCCCCCTCCTCCCAGGAGCAGCTGTCACATTGTGCTCCTGTTCTCTGTGTCCAGCTTCCCTGTGGGAATGGAGCTGCCAGGAAACCCCCACTGCAGGGACACAGGGCACTGGAACACCAGCAGGACCAGCTGCAGCTCCCACAGTGCTCTGATGAGCCCCTGCGAGCCCGGCCATCCCTCCTCAGAGGAGGCAGGGTCCCCTGCCACCCCCACCGTGGGGCACCGTCTGGGACGTGGCCGCCCCTCACCCTGGGCACCCCCAGACCCCCCAGCTCCCACCCTGCAGGTGACCAGCGCTGTGAGTGCCCCTGGAGCTGTGCCAGCCCTGGTGCCCCTGGCTGGTGACTGGCCCTGCCCCGGGGCTGTCCTTACCAAACTCAGCCCCGAACTCTGCCGCGCTCTCGGGCCTGGGGCCGCTGCCGCTGTACAGGAACTTCCTGACCCCAAAGGGCTTCAGGCGCCGGGCGACTGCCTGTCCTGGGAGGGAGGGACAGGGGCTGGGCTGCCGAGGCTCCACAGCACCCCAGGGACCAGCACCCAAAGCCTCTGCAGGGCTGCCGTGGGGTCACCCAGCCCGGCGCTGGGGTGGGGATGGAGCCGCTCTGCTCTGGAAAGGGCCATGGACACCGAGCCCGTGGCTGCCCTGGGAGCAAGGACAGAAGGGCTCCTGCTGGCCAAACCCACAGCTGGATGGTGCCAAGCGTCCTGCGGACTTTGCCACTGCATTTGTGTAACTGAGGACAGGAGGAGGCCGAGGGTGCTGCAGGGGAGGCTCTGCAGGCTCCCCTCGCTGTGCTCGCGGGCTTTAAACAGCTTAGCAGCAGGCCACCACCTCGGCTGAGCCACAGAGACCCAGAACAGTCTGGGCTGGAAAGGTCTGCAAAGACCATCTCATTCCAGCCCTCCCAGTTCCAGCAGGGGCACTTCCAGCAGCCCGGGCTGAAGGTGAGGCTCCTAGGCCACCCTGCCACTGCTGCAGACAGGAGCCTGCTCTCTGAGCTGCCTTACCTATCCTGCCCAGCCCGATGATGCCCACGGTGCTGTCGGACAGGCCATACCCACACATCCACAGGGGCTTCCAGGTGGTCCAGCCGCCACTGGCAGGGACAGGGTCACGGGCCGGTCAGAGCCCAGGTGTGAGCGGCACGAACCCCTGCAGCCCCCTGGCCCAGCCCGGGCAGCTCTCACTCACCTCCTGACCTGCTCGGCAGCCTCGGGCAGCCGGCGGCAGGCGGACAGCAGCAGCGCCACCGACAGCTCGGCGGTGGCGTCGGTCAGCACGTCGGGGGTGTAGCCCACGCGGATCCCCCTGCCAGCCAGAGCGGGCTCTGGGCGCTGCCCTGCCAGCCCCGGGCGCTGGCACTGTGCCCCTGCCAGCCACAGGGACAGCCCTGCGGCTCTCAGGCCCCTGACACCCCCTTCCCCAGGCAGTCCTTGCTCGGCACAGCACCCCAAGGCTCCCGCAGCCCTGGCGTGGCTGGGGTGACCCCAGCCAGGAGGGGGGTGCAGGTGGCTGACCCCAGCCAGGAGGGGGCTGCAGGTGGGTGACCCCAGCCAGGAGGGGGCTGCAGGTGGGTGACCCCAACCAGGAGGGGGGTGCAGGTGGCTGACCCCAGCCAGGAGGGGGGTGCAGGTGGCTGACCCCAGCCAGGAGGGGGGTGCAGGTGGCTGACCCCAGCCACCTCGGGAGCCCACCTGCCAAGAGGGACCAGCGGGATGTGGGTGTGCTGGGGAAGGGGTCCCGAGCTGGGGCACAGGGCAGGGGGTGCAGAGCGGGGTGGGGGGGAACGAATGGCGGGGTCAGAGCAGGGGAGGCTGCAGCAGGGCATGAGGGGGGCAGCGTTACCGCTTCTTGATCTCGTCCAGGGCCAGGTGGTCAAAGCCCACGGACATCGTGCTGATGACCTTCAGGCCGGGCCCTGTAAGACACGACGGGCGCTACCGCGGCCGTCCCGGGCCCGGGGCAGGCGGGGGGAGCGGGGTCCCGCACGCACCGGCGGCGTCCAGCACCTCGCGGTCGATGCGGTCCGAGAGCAGGCAGAGCAGCCCGCGCGTCCCCGCCACGCCCGCCAGCAGCTCGGCCCGCGGCACCGGCTCCTCCGAGTCCCACTGCTGCACGCGGCACCTGCGGCACGGCACCGTCACACAGCGGGACCGGGACCCGCACCGGCACCGGGACCGGCTCCGGCACCTGGACCCGCACTGGCACACACCGGCACCGGGACCCGCACCGGCACCGGGACCGGCACCGGGACCGGCACACACCGGGACCCGCACCGGCACCGGCACCGGGACCCGCACCGGCACCGGGACCGGCTCCGGCACCTGGACCCGCACCGGCACACACCGGCACCGGGACCGGCACCGGAACCGGGACCGGCACCGGGACCGGCACACACCGGGACCCGCACCGGCACCGGCACCGGCACCGGGACCGGCACCGGCACACACAGGCACGGGGACCGGTACCGGCACCGGCACCGGCACCCACACAGGCACCGGGACCGGCACCGGGACCCGCACCGGCACCGTCACACACCGGCACCGGGACCGGCACCGGGACCGGCACTGGGACCGGCACTGGGACCCGAACCTGGACCCGTACCGGCACAGTCACACACAGGCACCGGCACACACCGGCACCGGGACCGGCTCCTTCGAGTCCCACTGCTGCACGCGGCACCTGCGGCACGGCACCGTCACACAGCGGCACCGGGACCGGCACCGGGACCGGCACCGGGACCCGCACCTGGACCCGCACCGGCACCGGCACACACCGGCACCGGGACCCGCACCGGCACACACCGGAACACACCGGCACCGGGACCCGCACCGGGACCAGTACTGGTACCGGCACCGGGAGCGGCACCGGGAGGCGGCGACACCGCCACCGAGAGCCGCCGGCCCTGCCGCCGCAGCGGGACCGGCCGCGCCCCGCGCTCACCCGCTGGCCTGGGACAGCACCCGCAGCCCCTCGGCCGGGATCCGCCGCGTCACGAACACCGACATGGCCATGGCCGCTGCCACCGCGCCCGCCACCGCCACCGCCGGGACGGCCCCGAGCCGCCGGAACAGCGCGGGCACACCGGAACCGCCCCGCACACCGGAACCGCCCGCCCGCCGCTCCGGCGCCGCTCCGCCCCGGGCCCGCCTCCCGCGGGGTCGCTCCGTGCGTGCGGCCGCCCGGAGGGGCAGGGGGCGGGTGTGTCCGTGCACGGACAGGTGTGGCCATGCACGGGCAGGTGTGGCCATGCACGGGCAGGTGTGGCCTTCCGCGGGCGTGGGGACATCCCTGCCGGGGACATGGGGACATCCCTGCACAGGAAGAGGAGGCTCAGGGGGGCCCTTGTGGCTCTGCACAGCTCCTGCCAGGAGGGGACAGCTGGGGGGTCGGGCTCTGCTCCAGGGACAGGGACAGGAGCAGAGGGAACGGCTCAGGCTGGGCCAGGGCAGGCTCAGGCTGGGCCCAGCAGGAATTTCCCCATGGAAAGGGGGCTCAGGAACTGCCCTGGCACTGCCCAGGGGGGTTTGGAGTGCCCAGCCCTGCAGGTGTCCCCTGGAGGTGGCACTGAGAGCCCTGGGCTGGGGACAGGGTGGGGGTCCGTGGTGTCAGAGTTCTTGTGCAGCCTGATGGGTCTGTGGTGCTGTGACACCCACGTGCACACACACACACCTGTGCCCCCGCTCTCACACACCAGTGCCCACCTGCACATACAGGTGTGGGCATTCTTACACACACACAGCCTCGAGGGCTCCTTTGTCCTGAATTCCCCCCACAGCCTCTGGTGGCAGCTCTGGGGCATCCCACAGGGGTCACCTGCCCCCTCTCGCTGGGCTGTGAGCCTCTGCTCATTAATTAACCCAGATTTAATTGCTGGAGAGCTGATTCAAGCATGCTGTGTGACTGCAGGGGCAGGGCAGCCTGCAGTGGATGTTTTCACCCCCAAAAAGGGGGAGAGAACGATGCACCTGACTCCATCTTATCAGAAGGATAATTAATTACTTCATTATACTATATTATTCTATGCTATATTACACTATGTCACACTACATTTAAACTGAATCTGTCAAGCAGCCAGCTGCACACCACTGCACTCCACTCGTGGCTGTGCCCCGACAGTCCCAACACGCACACACCCACACACACACACACACACACACACACCCACACACACCCACACCCACACACCCCCACACACCCCAGGCCCTGGCAGGCCAAGGAACCAAGCCCCATCTCTGAGGGTGAACAATCTCCACATTGCACTCTGCTGGGGCACAGCACAGGCACAGCGAGTGAGATGAGAACTGTGTTTCCTGTCTCTGAGGTTCAGAGAGTGTGAAACCCAGCAATGTCCTTGGGAAGAGCTGTGCCTGGCCTTTCCCTGTCAGCAGAGCTGTGGTGGCCACGGGAGCCCCGGGGCGCGGTGATTCAGCAGCTGGCAGAGCTGTGCTGTCCCTGGAACGAGCAGAGGCAGACAGGGAAACACGACACATCTGTGGGCAGAGGGAACCTGCAGTTTGAGGAACGTGCACTGGAATGTGGCTCCACGTGGGATTCCTCCAGCTGCTCCAGGTGGGATTTCCCTTATCATGATGTACCAGCAGCACGCTGTCAGATTATACCGGCAGAATTGGTTTTATTTTTTAATAATTGCTTGAAAGTTTGTTTTATGCTGCTGAGCTGGGTATCATTCGAGCTGACACCGTATCTGCCCCCCGATCAGCCTGGATTAGTGTCGGGAGTACCTGCTCTCCAGGCTCTAGGATCACCCTGCTGGGCTTTTCCAACTCCCCAGTGCTCCCAGACACTTCAGCAGCCTCCAAGCTCTGGGCCAGTGGCACCAGAGAGACAGAGAGCCCCGGAGAGGGTTCATTTCCAAAACAGAGTGCACAGTTGTGGCCACAATCTGGTTCCATCCGTTACAAGCACCTGTAAATGGTCTCCTTTACCATGGTGTGGAGTCCCCCAGCCCTCCCCGGCCCTGTTCAAGGGAGGTCATGGTGCTGCCCTGCGTTCCTCAGGGTCACCCTGGCTCTGGAAAACCATCCCTTGTTTCCCATTTTGGGGGTTTCTGGGCAAACCCCACACACGTGTAAATGCCAAATTCTGTTTGCAGTTTGTGGTTTGTTGCAGGCAGACCTGACTGTCCCAGTTCTGGCAAACTGAAAACCTTTCAAAGAGGGCTGGAAGAGAGGGAGAGGAATGGGTGGTGGGACACTGCCACACCTCTCTGCCACCCAGGTGTGGCTGCCACTCCTCCACACCCCCCTATGTCCCTCCTGCTGCCAGGTGGGAAGGACTCGGGCAGAGCTGGGAATGCCACCCTCTGTGGTGCTGCTGGGGTTTGACTGATGTCAGGGTGGGACAGAAGGAACCACCAGTGTCCCTGTCTGGAGGGAAGCCTCAGCCACCCCAGGCACAGAGGGCAGCTCTCCAGAGGATTCAGGAGCCTCCACAGGTGTGGCAGCCCCTTGGAAAAAGCCAGAGAATGGCTGGGTGTCCGCCCATCCCATCCCATCCCATCCCATCCCATCCCATCCCATCCCATCCCATCCCATCCCATCCCATCCCATCCCATCCCATCCCATCCCATCCCATCCCACCCTGAGGGACTCCACAGAACCAGAGGGTTTTGGGGAGCTGCAGAGGGCAGGCCTCAGAGACAGCAGAGCTGAGACTGGAGTGAGCAGCAGCCTTGAGATTGCTCAGCAGAAAAGTCAGGGGAGAGGTAGAAAAGGACAAACAGAGCAATGGTCTGTGTGTCAGTGCTTGTCTGGAATAACTCCCCAGGCTGCAGAAAAGTCTGTCTGGTGAGATACCAGGGAGCTCTGAGTTAATTGTGGAGCTCTGTGCAGGGTGTTTGAGGCTCACAAGCAGTGCTGGGTCTGAAAGGAGCCAGCACTGTTTCACCACAGGGACCTGTGCTTGCAGTGTGGGATGGAACCACTGTCAGCACAGAGCAGATCCTGCACAGGTATAAATCCTGTCAGTGAGCCTCTGCTGGGTGAGATTGGCCAGAGAACTCCCAAAGGGAGCTGTACCACTGAGTTCTGTGTCTGCTGCTGGGATGTGAGCTGCTGGCATCTTCCCATAACCTTGGAATGAGAGGGGTGCTGGAAAATCAAACAGCTCAAGGCACCTTCCCAGCAGTGCTGTCCTGTCTGTGATCTGTGCATGGACCCCTGTCTGCGATACCAACCCCTGTGCTGCCCCCTGTCCCACCCTCTCTGGGCTCTGAGAGGGACAGGGGCTCTCTGGGTGTGCAGGGAGGGAGCTTGGCTCCCTGGGGACTGCGGCAGACGGGACAGGAGGAGCCCTGGGGGAGCACTGGTGATGGGCCCAGTTCAGCAGGGCTGGTGCCCAGTCTGTCCAGAGCCTGTTTGCTGGGACACACCTGGTGAATGGACAGCTCCTGCTGCAGAGCAGGCAGGCCAGGGCAGGTGTGGGCCCAGGGCAGGTGTCCCGTGTGTGCCCCGTGTGCCAGCAGGGCCGTGCCCTCCTGGGTGTGCCCTCCCCCAGCAGCTGGGTGGGTGGGTGTCCCCCCAGGCCCTCCAGCCATCCCCCACGCCCCGGGCTGGTTGTGCTGCTGCTCCCTGCAGCACCTTTCAGAGCCCAAATGCAGGTGTCTGTGTCCCTCCTGCCCACCTGCTGCCAGGTGGGGTTCCTGCTGCTGTGAGAGGCCTGGCATGAGTTCTGGCTGGGCAGGGGTGTCACCCTGGGGCTATTCCTGACAAAACCAGCAGTCTTGGGCTGGAAGGGGCCGCTCTGAGCTGAGCCTGGCAGCACAGCCCAGCAGTGGGGGGCTTCCCCCAGCCTGGCAGTGCCTCACCCTCCTGTCCTGGCCCAGCCCCATCCCCTGGCAGACCTTCCCTCCTTGTCCCTGAGGCTGCAGAGCCCCGGGGCCAGCGGGTCCCACTCGTGCCACAGGGCTGCCACTGGCAGGGCTGGGGGAGTCCTGCCACCCCACCAGTCCCACCACACACCACAGACTGTGTGGGGTTTGCTGGGTCCCCAGGACGAAGGGAGGAAATGAGGACTCTGGCTCCATGTTCTTAGAAGCCTAATTTTCTATTCTATTCTATTCTATTCTATTCTATTCTATTCTATTCTATTCTATTCTATTCTATTCTATTCTATTCTATTCTATGAATGCTATACTAAAACTACACTAAAGAATAGAGAGAGGATTCATCAGAAGGCTTAACAAGAATGACAATGAAAACTCATGACTCCTTCCAGAGTTGTGACACAGCTGATGGTGATTGGTCATTAGGTAAAAACAATTCACAAGTTGGATAAACAATCTCCAGCCCCATTCCAAAGCAGCAAAACACAAGAGAAGCAAGTCAGACAATTCTTTTACTTTTTCTCTGAGGCTTCTCAGCTTCGCAGGAGAGGAATCCTGGGCAAGGGGACTTTTCCAGAAAATATGGCAGTGACAAAACGGGGCAGGGGGACGCAGAGCAGCGGGGGGTGCACGCTGCCCACCCGGGCCCCAAAGCCCCGGAGCCTGGCTCTTCCCACCCTGTCCCAGCTGCAGCTTCCTGCTGGCCCTGCTGTGCCCACTGTCCCTGTGTCCCCGTGTCCCTCCTGTCCCCATGTCCCCACTGTCCCCGTGTCCCCGTGTGCCTCGCTGCCACCGCAGGCTCTGCAGTGCTCAGGGTGCCATCACCAGGTGACATTCCCCTTTCACTCGGGGCCAGGAGTGTGCTCGGGCTGTCATTCTGCTGCTACCAGGCTGCACCTGAACATCTCCAGGTGTCCTGCAGACAGGAAGAGCACGCTGCTCCCTCTGGGGAATTCAGCCACTCTGGTTTCTGTGACCCTCCCCCAGGCACAGCTGGGGCCGTGTACCTGGGAGCAGCTGAAATGGTGCTGCTCTAGGAGGGAAATTTTAATTCTCTCCTGAAAGAGGCCTTTGGAGGAAGGCTCAGAGCTCTGCCTGGAGTGAATTCACAGCAGCCAGATCACCCTCGGTGCCCCACGGCCTGTGGGCTGGGAGCCTGTCCAGGACCTCTGGTGAATCCTGTAAATGGGAATGAGCCCGCAGCCTGTGCCTGCAGGGTGACAGCTTTCCAACTGCCCCAACACAACTTCCTCCTGGAATGCTCCCAGGGAAGCACCTGGGCCAGGGGAGAGGGACAGGCACAGCAAAGGCAAGCGGGGCAGGGATAACCCTGAGTACTTAGAGAAATGCAGGAGAAAGGCAGGCAGATGGCATGAATATTAGTGCATGAAAATGACTAGCACTCTGAGAATTTCCCAGTGTACTTCTGACTGGTTTGGGCTTGCTTTTATAATTAATTTATGGAAAGCACTTAAATTGGGAATAAACACAATCTCACAAATCCCTGCTAATCTCTGCCTGTATTTTTGAAATGATACCCTGAAGGTATAGTTCCTCACAATGATTAAACTGCTTTTCTTTTAAGAATTAAAAGGACCTTTTCCACATGGCCATGTGCTGTGTGAGCACCAGGCCCTCGCTCTGACCTGCTCTGGGTGCAGTGCACGGGTGGAGGTGCCTGGGTCGGGCGTTTCCCCACTGCTCTGCTGCGTGCCAAATCTGCCAGTGCTTTCATTTTGGATTCATCTATTTTAATGCAAAGTATGACCCGGTGTGTTGTCAGCCTACGACTCAGAGGCACTCAGCTATTAGCATAAACTGGGAAAGCTCCTTGAAAATGGAAAGAAATGTATTTAATTAAGTGTCTGCTGTTCCCTGCTGGTGGGAGCCGGGCTCCCTCCGTGGCTGGGGTGTGGGAGGGTGCTCGGGGCTCAGCACGAGGGGCTGGGGTCTCTGGGTGCAGCAGCAGCCAGGAGCAGCTCTGCACGGCCGGGGAAGCCTGGGGAGACCCAGGCTGCCCTGCTGGGCTCTGGCCCTGCTGCGGGGTCGGGGAGCTGGCTGTGCCCTGTGCCCGGGCAGGAGGGAGGGCAGCGCCCCAGCCTGCAGGGGACTGGGTCCCCAGGTGCCCTGGGCAGGGTCCAGGAGTGACAGCACCGAGGTGTGGGAGGCAAACAAAGGTTGTATTACATATGAAACAAAGATATTATTATGATTTGATTATTTATTATATTCTTGTGGTTCAGCATGGAAATCCAGGTAGGAACCCCCCAGGGCACAGCCTGTCCCTTTGGCTCGGCCTGTGCAGCTCAGTGATGCAGAGAAGGAGCACTGTCCTTGTCCCCTGCAGCAGCCCCTCCGTGTCACAGCTCATGGAAGGAGCTGTGGGGCAGGGCAGCCCCTCCACCTACACAGCTGGGCACAGGGGAGCTGGGGGTGCTGCCCTGCAGCTGGCAGGGCGTGTGCCAGCAGCCCAGAGAGGACCTGGCACAGGGACACTGCAGAGGAGGCTGCAGGGCACAGCCGTGGTGCCCCCCAAGGCCTGGGGCTGGGACCTCTCCCTGCCTGGGCATGGCCAGCAGCCTGGCCAGGAGGGCACCACGTGGCAGGGCCACCCCTGCCAAGTCCCTGTGACAGCACTGGGCAGAGTCCTTGTGGCACTGCTACCCCTGGCACTGCTCCTGGCACTGCTCCTGGCACTGCTGCCCTGGCACTGCTCTCCACTGCAATCCCTGCACATCCCTCAGGCACAGCTCCAGCTCTTCAGAGAGGGTATAGAACCTGGGGCTGGTTTTTACAAATTCTGTCTAATATATATATATATAATAAATTATAATACAATATATATTACATATGTAGGATCTATTCTGTAGAGTTATTTATTGCTCTCCTGCTGCAGTAATTTGTTCCATCACAACCTTCCCAGGGCTCTGCATGCTTTTTTTTTTTTTTTTGCTTAGCATTTCCCTCCTACACACAAGAGTGATAGGTTCTAACAGTTTTTTGTTCTTCAGGGAAAAAGAGAGAGAGTGTGAAAGACTGAATGCTATCTTTGTTTTCAAAATAATGCTGCAGTAATTAAAATGCTTGGAAAGTTGTTCTGTTCCCAGAAGAAATAAATAGTTTTGACTGTTTTGCCCCATTAATTGCACATGACTTAAGTAGGTGTATTTTATAACATGCGTATTCACTCACCTGCTTGCTCAGAAAGTCAAATGCATGTTTGAATATGCATTACAGCCTTTAATGCACAGTAATTACTGGGTACAGCACTGCAGGCTGCTCCTGAGCCGCCCCTTCGTGGGGAGCAGGTTTTTGTGGTGGCTGCAGGCTGCCTGCTTGTTGGAATGCTGGGGGACACGAGACAGATGAGGGGCTCTGGACCTGGTTAACATAAGAGATTTGATACCAGGGTGCCTTGGCAAAAGCAAACGGGACTTTGAAAATTAGACCTGGACTGCAAGAAGATTCCATCAGACAGGGTCACTGGAAGGAGAAAATCCCATCAAACTCTGCAAGCAGGAGATGTTGTCCTGTGCATAAGTTTGTGTCTGTGGTGAAACCCAGTCACTGCAGTGCCCATTGCTGGGGTCCCTGAAATAGGATACAAGTGTTTGTACCCCACAATAAAATCGGATTCTGATCTCCGAGTCAGTGTCCCCGTCTCCCCATGGCTCACACCTGGTGCCAGCTCTGGGCCTGGGAGCAGCCCTGCCCTGCTCCAGGGACCCTGTGCCCAGCTGGGAAGGGCCCAGCAGCTCCTCCAGCTCCCCTCTGCCAGCAGGACCCCGTTCCAGCTGCCCAGGGTCAGGCAGGCTCCAGGCTCTGCCACCAAGGGCTCAGCTCCTGCCACCTCCACCAGGCTCTGCCACCAAGGGCTCAGCTCCTGCCACCTCCACCAGGCTCTGCCACCAAGGGCTCAGCTCCTGCCACCTCCACCAGGCTCTGCCACCAAGGGCTCAGCTCCTGCCACCTCCACCAGGCTCTGCCACCAAGGGCTCTTCAGGAAACACCCAGGAATCATTGTCTCAGCTGTAACAGCTGAAGCCTGCCCAGCTGAGGGGAGCAGACCACCAGTGTTTGGGGCAGAACCATGAGGGTGTGGGGCAGGAAGGGCCAGGCCATTGCTCTGGGGGCTGTCACCTCCTAGGGTCACCTGGTTCTGCCTTTGGGCTGTGGCACAGGACCCTGAGGGACAAACAGGGAGAGAGGGAACCAACTTTGCCAGGTCTCTTGATAACTGAGGGACACCCAGAGTGTCCGAAAGCTGACCAGCCATGGTCAGAACACCCAGTAAATCTGATCTCCTGATCTCCTGATCTCCCTGATCCCGCTCCCCTGCCATCTGGAAAACACCCAGCAGCTCCCACCAGCTGAACTGGTGCTGGGTTAAAGATGAAATAATGACCAGGCACAGGGCTGATGTTTTTCTGGTGTATCCCTTCCTCCTGCTGCTGCTCCCAGCTGCCTCTGGAGCTTCACCTGAACGGAGAGCACTCACCTGGGATGTGCAGGCCAGCACCCCACAGCTGCAGATGGGAGATCTTCCCACGTGCCCGTGCCCGTGAGGCTGGAGCAGCCCCCAGGACAGTCCCTGTGGGGATCTCCTGCCCTTGAGAGGAGTGCTGAGCTCCCCACAGGAGCAGCCCACAGCTCTGGTGTGGCACAGCTGGGGCAAACCCAGGGCAGGGCTGGGAAAGGGACAGGGATCCACATCCTCTGCCTGGTCCCAAAGCAGGGGAGGGCACAGCCCCATGTACGCATCCTCATCCTCCCAGCAGAGCCACATCTCTGCGGCTGCCTCCCTCAGGCGGCTCTGGGGGTGGCAGGGAGGGGCAGGGAGCTGTCCCCAGCCCGCTGTCCCTCGGCAGGCCCGGGCTGTGCCCTGTCCCCAGGAGCCACCGCTGGTGGCCGTGCTGCCAGCGACGGGTCCGGCTGAGCTGCTGAGGAACAATGTGCTCCTACTGTATGCTACCAGATTGTACATCAAAACTATTATTTCCAACATCTCTGGCTTAATTGTAAAACTATAATACAAATGACATTGGGGGTTTGCTGGAGTTAAATTTTAATAGCAAGCCAGCGCCCTTTTAATGACATTTTATACATTTAAATTGGGCATGATCCCTTTGGGAACAGTAATTTTATTCATGGAGATTATGTCTAATTTGAATATAAAAACACCACTAAAAAGATATTGGATTTGCTATTTTTCACTTGCAGGAGCTCCGGAGTCCAATCCTCCCAACTGGCTGGGCTGTGGCGGGTTGGAAACTCCGGGAAGTGCAGGATGAGACCCACGCGAGCCCAGCCGGCCCCACCGCTGGCCTGGGCTGGCTCCCGGGGCACGGCTGCGGGGGCGAGGGGCGGCAGGCGGGGCAGCCCCCGGGATGGGCCATGCTGGAGGAGCCCAGGGCTCTGCTGCAGCCCGCACTGCTCCTGCTGCAGCTGCAGCCTCCAAGGGGACAGCGGCCTCTCGCACTGCTCCTCTCTCTTGTGCTGGAGCTGGCAGCGGCTCCCAGTTCCAGCGCCAGACCGCCGTGGGTCCCGCCAGATGGGCAGGGGGTGCTGTCCCCTCTCGGGGCACAGGAGGGTCTGGCTGGCCGGGCTGTGCAGCGGCAGTCACGGCCTGAGGGCTGGCAGCACAGTCTGCGGGCACTGCCCCCAGCCCACGCTGACCCTGCCTGGGCACGGGGACCCTCCCGGCCGGCGGCGCTTTGGCGAGCGAGGGGCGGCGGCACGGCCCGCACGGGCTCGGCCCGGAGCGGCTGGGCCGGGGGATGCCCGCGGGCACCGGGGCTCCTGCAGCGGCCGGGTCCCCGCCAGCAGCATGCGGAGCAGAGGGGCCAGCCTGCCGTGTCTCCCGGGGCCGGCAGGAGCGGGGCCAGTGCCCGCTGCTCCCGTGGCCGTGCCCGTGCGGGACCCTCGCCCGCCGTGTGCGGGACTGCGGGGCTCCGGGACCGGGCGGGGCTGCGGGGCACCGGGACCGGGCGGGACTGCGGGGCTCCGGGACCGGGCGGGACTGCGGGGCACCGGGACCGGGCGGGACTGCGGGGCTCCGGGACCGGGCGGGACAGCGGGGCACGGGGACCGGGCGGGACTGCGGGGCACCGGGGCCGGGCGGGACTGTGCGGCACCGGGACCGGGCGGGACTGCGGGGCACCGGGGCCGGGCGGGGCTGCGGGGCACCGGCACCGGGCCAGGCTGAGCCCCCGCACCGGAGCGGCTCCTTGCCCCGGCAGCGCCTCCCGGCTCCCCAGGGCCCCCTCCCCGGCGGAGAGCAGGAGCCCGGCGGGGCAGCCCTGGCCGCCGGCCGAGCCCCGCACCCGCGGCGATAACGGCGCTGCCGGGCCCCGCACGGAGCGGCAGCCTCATCTCCGAAACCGGATAAACTGTTTGGCCTTTGGACAAGATTATTTCTGTTCAGAACACGATTGTTATCACTTAATTGAAAATAATTATCCAATGCAAATTGGCTCCAAGTTGGCAGCTGAGTTGAGGAGATGGCGCATTTCCAAGCTGTCCTGAGGAGAGCCGGCTGCGGTGGGAGGGCGAGAGGCTGGGACCGTCCGCAGGGCTGAAGGGGGAGGACACTCCGAGGGCAATGTCCCCTTTGCAACACCCGCACCCTCCAGGAAAACAGCCGGGGCCGGCCTGCCCAGGGCGTCCCTCAGCCGGGGCGCTCTGGTTTGCCTTCCGCCGCAGGGGACTGCGGGTGCCGGAGCTGCCTGAGAGCCCTCGGCTCGGCCGGGAAGTGCTCGCCAGCCCGTGCCCCGCCGGGCTCCGTCTGCACCCCGCATCTCGGCACACGGAGGCGCGGGGCTGCTGCTGCTGTCGGCTGGGAGAGCTGCAGCCTGTCCACACAAGGGGACAGCGGGGACCATGGGGGGGCTGGGGACACCTCTGCAGAGCCCAGCAGCAGCAGCCCCTGGAGCTCTGACCCAGCCAGGCACCGAAGCCCCACCTCGTTTGTCCCTCTTGCTCTGGGCTCGCCCTGGCCACGTGGAGTCAGCCCCTGGCTCCAAAGGTTACCTGCGTCTGTGTGCCCTGGCCGGTGGAGAGAGGAGAACACGTGTCCCTGAGACCTCCCCATCCCAAAGCCCCTGGTGCCGGCCGAACCCTCCTCTCCTGGCCGAGGGCAGCCCTGCCTGCAGGCTGCACGGCGTGGGCAGCCCCAGCTCCTCCTGCCTGGCTGCGGCCCCTCGGCCCTGCCGCTGCTCCTTCTTGTTTCCTTTCTGAATGGATTTGGATTAGACAGGACCTTCCCAAATGCACACAATGCCCCTGCCAGTGCACAAATACACCAGAGAATACCAGCTTTCCACAACAGTATTTCTGTGATTTGACCAGACTGGCACAAGGTTAATTAAAATTAAAAAAAAAACAAACCCAATGTTTAAATGCAGTTTCATCAGAAGTGCAAAATGCCTCTGCAAAAATTTCTGCCAGGACTTTTCAAACCTTGCAAAGCACAATTAGACACAGTCAAATATTGCCCTGGTTAAAGACTA
Source organism: Haemorhous mexicanus (assembly GCF_027477595.1). Classification (NCBI taxonomy): domain Eukaryota; kingdom Metazoa; phylum Chordata; class Aves; order Passeriformes; family Fringillidae; genus Haemorhous; species Haemorhous mexicanus. Next base: position 11,623,417 of record NC_082381.1, read on the forward strand.
TTAGTTTTCCTTACATTTGTCATGAATTAATTTTTTCCGGCTGTATCAACAGTGTTTCCTTTATAAATACAACTGGCTCCTTTACATTGAAAAATTAAATTTGCTCTGATAATGAACTGAGGCACTAATAATCATTTTGCAATGCAAAAAAAGTGCAATTACTGGCTGCTGTGCCCCGTGGTGCCATGGTGGGCTGTCACTGACCCTCTCTGCCCTTGTCCCCCCCGTCCCACCTGGAAGGTGCAGCGTGGCAGTGCCCACCCTTGCTGGCAGCCCCCAGGTCAGGGCCCACCTGCTGGGGGATGAGCCCAGGTTTGCTCAGCTTTCCACGAGGGGTGGAACAAGGTCTGCAGGGGCTGAGCCAGCCTGGCACTGTGGGCTGCTGGTGCTGGCTGGGGCCTGGCCCTGGACACCTGTGGTTAACAACGGAGCCTGCAGACAGAGCAGCAGCAGCTGGACAGAGAGACTGATGTTTGGAGACAAACTTTGGGGAAAGGAGCACTTCAAGGAAGAGCCAGACCTGTGCTATGTCACAAAGACACATCCAGCTCCCCCCCCAAGGTGTGCCATGGACACAGACACCTCAAATCACAGCACTCCTTCTTTCCTCAACCTCTCTGTGTAGTGGCTGCAACAAATGATGGACCCAATACTCCCTTCTCCCCTCTTCACTCCTGGGACACCTGCCCCCATTACCCAACAAGACTCTGACCTCCTGATCCTCCCATCTTGTCTCCTCTGCAGTGCTGGGTCTGAGCTGCAGCCCTTTATTTATTCACGCAATGTAGGTTTCCTCTTGCTGCCTCACCAGTGCACATCAGCTGTGACCTCGAGACACCGGCCTCTCCTGGGATGAGCATGTTTTCCAGTCCCAGGCATCTCTGCAGTAAGGACTGACAGTTCTCTGAAGGAGGGGGGAGAGCAGGTGGGAGGAGTGACAGGCTGAGGAGCACTCTGGTTTAATGGAATAAAGCCGAGCTCCATGGCAGCAGCTCAGTCTGCCAGTGGCCAGGCCCGGTGCAGGACTCCAGCACAGCTCTGCCCTTTCACAGCACCTGACGTGCTGACATTGATGATGCTGGGAAATCCACCCCTTTTTGCCATTTCCCTTGTCCTCTCCTCCTCTCTGAATGTAAACAATCTCCTGCTGCTTTATTCTCGTGCTGAACTCTCTGAGATCCATCAGCTGCCCACAGAAGCCTTACAGGGCGTGCTGGGTGGCACTGGCTGCTGCTGACAGCTGGGGCTGGACACAGCCTGCTTTGCTCCAAGTGGTGCCAGACAGAGCCACAGGCACCACTTTATGTCACACCTGATTCACCCAGGTGCTTTCCAGCAACAAGCCAGCCTTGTCCCTGTCCCTCTCTCCTTGCTGGTGGCACTATTCAGCCCTGCCAGTTCTCCCGAGTGTTCTGCTGAGTGCAGATTTCTGCAAAGCCTGACACTGCTCAGTCCTAGAGCTGACATCGTTCCCTTCCAGGACCCAGACTCACCCCTGGTCCATGCCCCAGGCTGGATGTGCCACTGCAGGACCTTGTTGCTTTTCCCACAGTGCCAACGCTGCTGCCTGCCAGCTGAATCCTGGCCTGGAGCCTGGAGGATGCTCCCTCACCCAGATGCCATCTGCTTCCAGAGTGCTGCTTCCCTTTTTTCCCTTCCCATGTCCTGAAGATGACGCTTCCCCCATCTTTTGCTCGCTGTCCTGTAATCACAAGCAGCAGGTATCTCCTAGAGCAAAGCTCTGCGGGGCTGCCTGCAGGACTGCAGAGGCAGTTCCACCTCGAGGCCAGTGCAGGTGCTGGCGGAGGTGTGCTGGCAGGCAGGAGCCACAGGAGCTGGCAGCCGCGGGTCTCTCTGAGCTCCGTGTGAGTCCCTGTGCCTGAGCTCCCTGCCGTCACCCTCCCGAGGCAGGCGGGCTCTGCCAGCAGTGCACAGCAGCCTTTGAAGAGCAGGAAAGGTAAAATGCTCCTGCCTGAGCCCCCCGAGCAGCAGGGAAAGGCCAGGGCTCCCTCTGCTCTGGCTCCTGCCACGCTGGCAGGCACCTGGTGCTCGGGGCCGGGGGGTTTGGAGGAACTCTGACCTGCTGCAGGCACCGCTCTGAGGCGCAGCAAATGCACTCAGCTCGACGAGCCAGCTGGCCAGAGGACCAAAGCAACCACCAGAAACAACCCTCCTCCCTGTCTGCCAGGTTTGTGCTGCTTTGGCTACAGGCTCAAAGTGACTACTGCTCAGAACACAGAACTCAAAACTGAAAAGGGGTGCACAACACAGCATCTGGGAAAGAGCTGTTTCCATGTTATAAAAAAGTCTTTTCAGGGGTGGAATTAACTTAGTATTTTTTCAATAAGGCTAAAAATTATTTTCTTTTCAGTATCATCAGGAATTTTTCAATCAACCAATAAATGAAGTTAAGCAAAATCTAATTTTTGTTGCCAAGGACATGCTGAAGCAAAGCTAGACATCAGATTTGCAAATACTATGCAGGTGTATATCACAAATACCTCTGAAACAGGATGACATGGTCTCCTGAACACCTGTGTTCCCACTGTTGAGTTTGCTAAACAAAAACCTGGTCAATTTAGGGAGTACTGGCACGGGATAACACTGCCATAATGAGAGTCCTCAATTTTCTCTTGGGTCCCATGTCCCTTTCCAGACACCCTTGCAGGGTATAAACAGTCTGTAATTTATAGGAGTGCTGCAGGAGGAGAGGAGCTGCACCTCAGTGACACTGTGCTGTCACCCTCAGCTGCTCACTGGGGACTGGTACAGCACAGAGCACGCCACACAGCAGCAGGGCACAGATAATTTCCTTTTCACAACACTGGAGTATGAATGCATTTCTTACTTTACTCTTGCCAGTGGTGATGCAGTTTCAGCTCATGAAAGAGAACATGATACCGTTTTCAATTATGTTTGGAATGCAAGGAAATGAGGAACAAACCCATTCTCTTCATATTTCTCATGTAAAGTTTTATTTGTGTTAGTCCTTTGATAAAGCATTTTACTCTTACAAACCTTAAAACAACATGCTGAATTCCAGTGTACAAAAATAACTGTCTTTAAAAAAAATTAAATTTTAGCACAGTGTGACTGGAACCAAGTATGTTCTTCATACTCCACTCCTTTTTTCCTCCAGCACATTACAAAGAACAAGGACAGATCTAGGGGGAGATGTAAACTGTTCCAGGCCCAGCTGCTCACTCCTGCTCTGCTGACCAGCTGGTTAGCACAGGATGGATCCCCAAAAGCTGAGCCCTGAGGGTAAGGGATGGATGGCACTGCTCTGGAGAGTGAGGTGGGGGGCTGCTGCATCCCAGAGCAAAAAGCAGAGCCTTGGCTGTCCCTTCCAGGGGGAGGGGAGTGCCCAATGCCCTCCTGCTCTGGAGGGGACAGGTGGCTGAGGGGATGTGCTTTATACCCACGTTCCTGCCTTCCACCCCGTCCACCCCTGACCCAAATCCCCATGGCACTGGCCCCAAAGGTGCTGTGCCCCAAGAGCACAGCCACACCTCACTGCTGAACAAACCAACCCTGCCAAGCCCCACACCCCCCAGCAAAGACAATAAACATACAGCATATTCTAGACCACCCCTGGCAGGAGCTCTGCGTGCTGCTGGCCGTGGGGTGGCTGACAGAGATGGAGTGGTCCCCTCTGAGGGGGGGATGGGCAGGGTGGGTGGCGGTGCCCAGCATGGGTCAGGGACAGACTCCAGTTCATGTGCTAAGAGAGGGACAGGAGTAAAGAGAAGGCAGAGCCAGAGCAGGGAATGCCAGTGCTACCTGCCCTCACCAGGATTTCTGTTTGGACTTCTTCTTCCGCTGCTTTATAAGGAATAGATTGTCCCTGCTGTCAGGACTGGCAATTTTCTGCTTTTTCCATTTCTTCTTCCTCTTGGCACCTTCTGGAGGCTGGTGCACACTCTTGGCCTTGCTGCCTGGGGGTGCCTGGAGCAGGGCCTTGCGGCGTGCCCTGCTGCCCTTGCAGCCCTGCTGCTTGTTCCCCCGAGGGAAGTCCTCGGGCTCGCCGTGGATTCCAGCACCCCTCCTCTGCTTCTCCTCCTGGCCTTTCTTTGCCCGCTTCACCTTCATCTTCTTCTGCTGCTCACTGTTCCTGCCGTGCTTCCCCTGCTGTTCTTTCCAAAGTTTGCTCTTTTTCTTGTGGCTGGGCACCTCGAGCTGTTCTTCCTGCAGCGGTGTTTCAGACTGCTCTGGCAGAAGGCCAGCTTCCTGCAGGTCTGGAAAGCAGAGCGGATTATTTCAATACCTACAAACCCTAGACCTGGGCACCTGAGCCATCACGCCTCTCCTCTGTTATGTATGAAGTTAGACAACAATTTATCTCTGGCAGATTTCTTCACTGTGTGTTATTCCTGTCATCAGGCTGGAATCTTCACAAATCGTGATTTAATCCCCTTCCTCCTATTTCATGGCATTTTTAATGTCAGCAGATTTTTCAGAATTAAAACATCTGACAATGCTCCCTGAGTGACTTTGACACAGTCAATTTCCATGATAGACACGGATGAGTAAAGTCACAAATCTTTTACTACCACCAGGCTACCTGTTCAAATCCACACAGCTTTTCCCAACACATGAAAGTAATCCCACAATGTTTCTAAAAAGCACAAACACAGGACTGGAAGGCGGGAGGGATCTCCCAAACCACACTGTACCTGCCACCTTTCTTTTTAACCTGTTGGCTCTCCTCTTGATGTCGCACTCATCATCGTAGTAGTAGACGAAGGGAGAAGTGGGGAACATGTTCCCCTGCATCCTCTTCTCTGAGCACTCCTGCAAAACACATTCCAGGTCACTAGAGCTGCCTGAGGGGAGTGAAATGGGCCAGGTCCTGCAGGTCCTGGTCTGTCCTTGTGACAGTTTCATGACCAGCTTGTAATCCCTCCTGCACACACTGGTGCTGTCTGAGCACACAGAAGGAATTACCTGCAGTTACCACACACCTGTAACACCCACAGAACAGACCATGAGGACCACGTGCAGACAGGTGCACACCAGGTGAGCTGCTGACAGAGCTGCTGGGCACAGGGGCAGGGCAGTCCTGCTGCCAGGCTGTGCACACCCCCAGCCCCTCAGAGGCAGCTGGGCTCCTCGGGGTGAGGCTCCCTGCAGAGGGGGGCAGCCCAAAGGGGAGAGGGGAGCAGCCATGGGGAGCCACAGCCAGCCAGCAGGCTCTGGGTGGGTGTGACTGGGTCACTGTCACTGTGTGCCACTCCCTCACAGGGACAAACCACAGGCAAATCCTGCAGCAGGCTGCTGGGAACACATCAGAGTGCAGGGTACAGAAAGGGGAAAAAGAAGAGCAGGAGAGCCCTGAGCAGACAGCTGAGGCGAGGAAGGGGCTGACTCTGGCACCATGTGCATGCCAGCCTGTTTCCCAAACACCTGGAACAGGAATGTAAGTTTTTTCACTGCTGTGCACACAGTTTTATTTATCCACGTCTTGAGACAGGCTAACAGGAACACTTCCTATGATTCTGCCTTTTATCTGGAACCATGATATTGACAGGTGCTTTATTCTTCTTTATCCTCCTTGTAAATTGCCTGTTACCTGCTGTGCTTTGCTTCATCATCTTTCTCTTCTTAGATACTGCTGAGATCACAGAAATCCCACAATGGCTTGGCTTGGTAGGGACCTTCAAGATCATCCCATCCCAGCCCTGCCATGGCAGGGACACCTTCCACTGCCCCAGGTGCTCCCAGCCCTGTCCAGCCTGGCCCTGGGCACTGCCAGGGGCAGCTGCAGCTGCTCTGGTTACCCAGTGCCAGGGCCTGCCCACCCTCACAGGGAACAATTTCTTCCTGACAGCTACTCTAACTCTACTCTCTGTCACTTTAAAGCCATTCTAGTGGCACCTGGGCCTCACCAATCTCCAGGAGCTTTCACTCACCTGATGTCTGCACCATGGGCCCAGCAGCTTTCCTGCACGTGCTGCTGCTGCCACTCAGTGCCACCCTGGCAGCCCCTGTCCCTGCCTGCTCCTCTGTCCCCTCCAGAGGCACAGCAGATCACAGGTGCAGTTTTGATGTATTTTGCATTTCTCAGCTTCTTTTTGGCATTTGTTTGGGTGAAATTTAGTGAGGAATCAGTTTTCCTGCCAGTGTTTTGCCTGTTTCTGGGAATGGTGTGCACTTCTGGTCTCTCAGTCTCCTCGTGTTGCTATTGGCTTATCCCCTTTCATTCAGTCCTTGCTCAGGCTGGTTCTGCTCCTTGTACACTACCACAAACACCTTATTATCTTCCTTAACTTTGAGAGACAGAAAATGTTCACAAATTGATTTCCTCCCTTTCTGATTTTGTACAGTTTCTACCAGTTTCAATCTAAGTATTTACTATCAGCTCCTCAGATATAATTTGTAATTATTTTTACATCAGCCTTAATAATGACATAAATAATTGATTTACAGCATCGCTAATAACTACTCATTATTTTTACAGCAGCCTTACTTGTATCCATGTGTGTCTGTCTTCCTCCAGTGCCATTTTTTGGACAGTTTAATAAAAGTAAACTAAACTAAAGGCCCAAGCTTTTGACAAAATGTACTGGATAGCTGAATGGGCTGACACACAAGAGCAGGCAGAAGGGAAGAGAGGAATTTGCTGGCAATCTGCTGTTTCTAAGCCACAGGAAAAAATAAGCTAAACCCATCCAATGCATGATTAACATTCATTTTGCTCCTGCATTTATTCCATAAACAAAAAACCCTATTATTCGGTCTGTGTTGGTAATTGCAGATACAGAGCTGAACTTGCTATGATAGGCACTGAAAAGGTGATAAATATCACCAAAACACCCTGGAAGGTGCAGCCACATCTCCTGGTTTTACTGAAGCCACTTAAGGCTCATGATGTCTCCTCTTCCAGGCAGCACCTTACAGAAGAACAATGCCAAACTTAGGTTAGATGTTGACCTAAACCAGAAAACCACAACTAAGGATCATCACAAGCAGGCAGAAATGGAAGATTCCCAAAACAGCACTCAAATAGTTGGGCTGAGTGTGGTGAAAAACCTGAAATGATGTTGAATGCGGGAAAAACAGAAAGGGGGAAAAAAAAGCTGTATGTAGCAACTGTTTTCCAATGAATATTCTCTCTGCCAGGCAGTCTCAAATCAATGAACCTGCCAAGGAGAAATAGCAACTGTTACCTGCCTCCCTATCGATAAATTAGATGGGTGGGATCCCTTCACTCACTGGCCTCCACCGAGGTGTGGTCACACTCCTCCTGTGTCACACACACCAGTGTGGCTTTCCAGCTCTTCCCTCCAGCCCCACAGAGACAGTGTGTGTTACAGGTGGATAATGAGATGACTGGCTCTCACAATTGAAAGGTAACTGTTGTGTCAATATTAAGAAAAGCTTTAGTGATGTATATTATGTTATTGTAGTTTAGATGCCCTCTGTTCTCCCCACATGCGTTAATCTGTGTTTTCAACTAAATAAACTATTTAGTGCAATACAACACCCACAGTTCCCTTTCCCCCCTGCACTGTTGCCATCAGACAGCCTGGGCTGTCCAGGACAGGTACAAAGAAGCTGCACAGGTGTCCCTTACCTGGGGCAGTGGAGAATGGAAAAGCTTGGGGGTGCTTAGGGGGTGGGCACGGCAACACCTGACCTGCAATCCAGGTACAAGGAAGCAGCTGGCACCGATAAATGGCAGAGCAGAGCTGCCTGACAGACCTTGGGAGGGGCCAGGGCTGGCTGGTGCAGCCCCAGGGGTATCAAAGACTGAGCCCCCATCTTGCAGATGAACCAGTCATGGTGTGCACACGGGCAGTTCCCAGCGCTGCAGCTCTTTCCTTATGTAGTGCTTTGTTGTGTTTTTGTGCAGGTTTAATAATCCTGTTTAACGTTTCAAAGTGAGCAGCTGTCTCTCGCAGGTGGCAGGGATGGATCTGCAGCCCCGGGATGCAGCCCAGACTTACGTATCCGAGGTGTCCCTTGCGGGAGCAGTTGTAGCAGTAGAGGGACACCGCGCGCTCCGAGGGCGAGCCGGCCGCCTTGATGGGTCCTGGCTTGGTCTGAAGATGGAAACGGGCAAGAGTTAGGGCTGGCAGTACACTGAGTGCTGAATTAAAAATAAATTAAAATTACATAAATATTATTTTATTAAGCCTAGATCAATACGCTCCTGCTTGCTGTTGGAACATTAGGTTTGAAAAAGCAGCAACAGGCTGAGGCTACTGTCATTTTGTAGAGCGAGGTTCAGCCTGAGCATCACAAACGAAGTGGGAAGAGGCATCGCTGGCATCTTGTCCACTGGGCCATGTTATTTCAGCTCTGAATGCAAACTGCTGATTTATCTGTCCCCTCCTCCTTGTGCCAGCCCCTCGTCTCACAGGGGCTGTCGGATACAGCTGGGGAGGCACAATGCCATGGCCTCAGAGGGAATGGGACACCAGTCCCATATTCCACAGCACGTCATGATGCCACAGCCCATGGCACGGGCAGGCACCAGGACTAACCAGGGATGCAGCGATCCTGGCCCAAAAGCTGTGGGACTTGGGAGCTGCCTTATTGAGCCCTGTGTGTTTCCTTCTCTCTGGGGCTAAAGGAGCACGGAAAAGTGGCCCTGATTTCACAGAAAATTGTAGTATTTGGCAAAGCTCATTGCAGGAATGGCTTCTTTCTTTAAATGTGTGTTGCCATGCTCTTCTGCTGTGGGAGCCACTGTGCTCTCAGTTGGAGCCTCCAGAAGAATGACAGCAGTGTTTGTAAAATAGGCAGGAACAAGAGGAACCTTCCAGTGCTGTTCTTTGTGAATCTGATCACACTTGCAGTGTCACTGTATGGTGAACTCCCCAGCCCTGGGTTTAAACGTGTGTTTCAGAGTCATGTTCCTTAGCTCACACCCACGCACCAGGAGGGGCCTGAAGGAAGACTAAGAAGAGTGACACATCCAACAGTGATTTATGACAAAAGGTGGGGAAACAGGGAAAGGGAAAAACGACCACCTATAAAGCAATCTGTGTATTTCTCATCCATGTCTCACAGCAAGAGCTCTCCAGCTAACAGCAGTGTGTAAGTGACACACTAAGCTGGCTTAGTTTTTCAGCTATTCTTTTTTCATAAGTATGTAGAAGAGACAAGGAAATAAAGAACAACAAACCAAAATGCAAGCCCTTGTGTAGTCCCCCTGGGGAAAAATCTGTCTGGTTTGCTAAGTGAATCAATCACCATTATTCTGGTTAGATTTCAGCATGACGAGTGTTCCCAGAAATCCCCTCTGCCTTGCACAGGGCTCCTGAAGAGCAGCAATGACCCTGTGAACGACACCTTGCTTTGCCCTCCCGGTGAGCAGAGCCTTGCCTGCATCACACTGGTTTCCAGGGGTGCTGCCCCTGGAGAGCACACGGGCACCCTGCTGGAGAGCTCTGCCAGCGGAAGGTGAGCGCGGCCGCCCGGCCCCGAGCAGGACAGCGTGGCTCTGCTCTGCCTCCTGCCAGCTGGGCAGCACGGGGAGCATGAGGCCTTCTGAGAACCAACCAGCACACTGCTCGGGGGCTGCCAAGTGCAGGGTGGTGCCAGCATGTAGGTACAAATCCCAGGAATTATTTCAGACGCACCATCCTTCACATTCCAAGATGTTGTGTGCCGAAATCAAAGAGCCTGACACCTCCACCTACAGAATGACAACCTCCAATGAAAGGAATTATGGTTTTGGCCGTCATTACTGTTCTAAAGCCGAAAATTTTTCATTTTGGGTGCAAAATTTGCACCCAGGTCTCAACACTTTACAGGAAAGATAAGCTCCTTGAGGAGCAGCTCTGCAGTGGCCTTGTGCTCCTGCGGGCCCCCACACCAAAGCCTGGGCAGGAGCAGACGTGGGGGCTCCTCCAGCATGGAGTCCTTGGGGCTGACACAC
>NC_082381.1:11935805-12014354 GCF_027477595.1 Haemorhous mexicanus
AGTCCATGAATTTATGATTCTATCTTTTGGTGCTGCTGTATACAGGTTCAGTGGAAAATGCTTGTTATTGTGTTCAGTTGCTGGTTTTGCTGAAAATGGACATCAATTTTACAAAAATTCCAGCTTCCTTAAAGCCAACAGACACCTCTGGCATGTTAATAGAAGAGCCTGTAGTGACCAAAATCCGGACATGAATGGTAAACGTCATGGCTGAGCGCCAGGTGCCCTGAGTGACTTGAACCTTTGGAGGAAAAGAGAAGTGCTCCTTCATGCTTGGCCTGTCCAAGCTAATAAGATGATGCTGATGGCTGTGCAGAGTTGTTGTAGCCACTGTTGGGGGATGTGATGAGGGGTCATGCAGCACAACGCAAGTGCAGAGAGGATGCACAGACATGAGCTGTGTTGCGGTCCAATCCCAGTAACTCATGTGAGCAGGAAGGAGAATGTCTTTAATCTCATTTCCCTCCTGGGAGCAATGCATTCCAACATTAAAAGGAAACCTCTATAGTATCAAGTGAACCTGAGTCCTTGAGTGAGGGAGACCCTACCTCTGCATCTTGCTTCTCTGGGGTTTGAACCGTAGGTCAGCACCAGCCTATGACATGGGAGGGAAGGTTCAAGTCACAGTTCAAGACACATAGTTTCTGAGGTTTGTCCCTGAATATGAATAACCACAGGTGTTCCATCCCTTGATACAAAATGGGTCAGGAACAGATCTTAAACCCTTCCTGTTCACACACCCCTTCACTCTGTCACCCAGCAAACCGCTTTTGGAGGGGTACCCTGTCCTCTAAAATGCTATGGAACAAGTCCAGACCTGTCCTATAGCTGGGAAAAAGGTTCCTTGGATGAAATTCAGATTGTGTGCTCTGTTCATCTGTGGTAATGAATCCTGGTCCAGCCACACTATTGCGATTGGAGTGAACCTGATGGACAGGGGCAGCCCGGACATACTGGAGAGGTTGCAGTTAGTGCAGGTGTGAGGGGTTGGGATTTTTCTTTCCATCTCTTTCCTTGTTACTTGTGGAATTTTTTCCCACTGAGTTGCTAAAAAGCACTGATGACTGGGTGCTTCCGACGGTGGGGAGGGGAGGGGGAACTCCTCTGGGTTTTGGGAGTTTTCTCTCGGGGGGCAGGGCAGAGATACTGACACCACGAGAACAGAGACAGGTAAAAGACAAGGGCTGGGCAGTTGGGGACCTTCTCTCTTGGTCTTTGGCATCGGAGAAGGATGGCCAGGCCGTTGCTTACTGCCTAGCGTGGAGAATTCACTGGCTCTGCTGGAGCTCAGCTCTGAGGGACACATCACCATCTGCTTGTGTGCCCTGGGAATCCTGAACTTCGCCTCTCCCTGCCCTGCTCAGAGCCAAGCTGCCTCTGCCCCCGCCCAGCTCTTTCTTCGGTACTGCTTTGGTTTCCTCCCCGCTGTAGCCAGCACCGTCCCACAGTTCCAGCTACCACCACAGAATTTCTGAGCAGCTCTACATTTCATCCACCACCCCTGAATGTTTGCTCCTTCCTGCTGGCTATGACAGTAACTGCACCAAAGGTCAAAGTGCCAGGGTCCGAGAAGGGTTTTACTGAATCCCTGGTTCTGTTTGTTGTTAATGCCATAATTATTGTTTGCCTTGCCTTGTTATACACACTAGTAAAGAACTGTTATCCCTATCCTCGTATCTTTGCTTGAGAGCCCCTTAATTTCCAAATTATAATAATTCAGAGGGAGAGGGGTTTACATTCTTCATTCCAGGAGAGGGTCCTGCCTTTCCTTAGCAGACGCCTGTCTTTCACACCAAGACAGCAGGTTGCTGCAATTGTTCTCCTGGGTTGTTGATGGGAAAAGGCCAATGTCTTGCAGTGGACAGGGACATTGGGTAAATTGCTTCAAGGGGACAAAAACTGGGATCAACACTGGGGCTGCCAGCCCCCACATTCTCACTCTGCTCTGGTTCCCAAGCCACCACTGTTCCCCATCTCCCTCCTGGTCCAACTTCAGATCCGACACAGTAGCAGTGACATATTCCAATATATGAAGTGGGGATCCCAAGCACCTCAGGCTCATGCCAAGACTCTCAGATCCTGGTCACCTTGTGGAGTACCCGCCTAGTTGTCTGGCATGGATGCTCCATGCTGGGAAGCTGTTGGCCTCTGGGGAGCCACCTTACCGCCTGCTGGCCTGGCACTTTTATCATGCACAGTAAGAGGAGACATAATCAATTCCCCAGTTGGCACTTTGTACTGAATACACACTTTTTCAGTCTGATAGCAGAACTAAATTAGTTATTTAGCAATGAGACCCTAATTTAAAGTGAGCAACTGCCCTGACAAGGATCATTGTTCAAGGCTGTCCCCCCTTTGCTTTCAGATGAGAGGCCCACCAATCCATGGAAGGGGATAAATAGACAATTAGAAAATAGATATATTTTGTTAGTTCTACAAAGCTCCCTGGTGCTGTCAGGCTCACAATAAAGGGGGCTCTGGTAAATTGGTGGGCAATGAAAGCCAGCTGTACAGTCATCACTCGTACAGACACAAAGCCATATGTGGCCATTTACAGAACATCCCTGAAAATAGATGGAGCCAATAAGACCAGGGGGAACTAAAAATACTTGACAAAGTTGGCTCTTCTTCATTTAACAAGAATAAAATATCTAATGGTGTGTAATAGAAGCCATCAACCATTCTTGAGTAAAGAAGAGGTTTAATACTCTACTTTTAACTGTTAATGCAAATTTTTATTAATCTGGAATAAATCAGCAATTAGTATCTACTGTGTGCAGCACGGTGATGTTGTGCAAGGGCTCACAAAAGGCATGGACCCACCAGCACAGCTGCAAAGATATCCAGGCTCAAACACGGCAGGGGTGGGAGACACAGACATGATAAGGAAGGAAGACCATAGGTGAGAAACTGCCTCTTCAAAGATAATGAGATATCTGTGAGTACTTCCTCGCAAATATTTCATTTAGGCTTGCAAGCAAGGTGACATCTCTTCTTTTTACTTATTTACTTTTATTCTTTCTAGGCAAGGACACATGAGTTAGGTGTCAGGGAAAGTCCTTCAACTACCTGCTTACTACTGATAAATATTTGTGGTGCTTTTCTTGGAGATAAGGATTAAGAAATTGAAAATTCCAGACAAGTCCTCAGTTCTCCAAAGTGGGACTGTGGTGTGGAGCTCAGCACTGAATCCAGGCAACAACACATGGAAGTCAGGCATGAGATAGAGCCAAGTCGCAGCACACATTTGCCTTCAAGGTGCCCATGGCACATGCATACCACTGCTGAGTCATCACAGCTATTCTGAGAAATTACTTCATCACCTAAGCAATCAGCCAACCAAATGCCAAGTTTCATCAAAATAAACTCAAATCATTTTGCCTCATGTTACCACTGCTATAAAAGAGGACAAAGCTGCTACAATGCTTGGAAACTGCTATTTAATAACTATGGAGCCATGGCCCCCTTAGAAGACAAAAACATGCATCAGCAAGTCAGATGGTACTGGTTGTGCACATGAGTGCTCAGACTCCACCCTGTAATGCTGGGGTCTTTCCTGCACTTAGAGATGGCATATGCTGCTAGGTAACTGTCTACTCTCTTGCCTATTTTTAGTTGCTTCCACAGGACAGGAATTGTAATTTATTTTGCAGAATAGCAAATGTCACATCCTATGAGTACATTGTTGTACAAAATGTGATATAGTAACTGGAGAAAAGTGACCTTCCATAATGGAAGTGTCCTATAGAACTAATAGAAAATGATAACCAATAGCTTTTACCAGATAATTATATCCCTCTTCTAGAACAGTTTTAAAAGCCAAGGACATCTCTATCCATAACACTGTGCACTTCAGGCTTGTTAGGTGTGTGTCTTTTTTTTTTCTCTCTTTCTATTCCATTACAGCCAAATTAATTTAATCTCTGCCAAAAAAAAAATTCACGTTGGTATTATCAGGGATTCAGACACAAGGCTTAACCTTTTGACTGTGATTGACCAGCTCCTCCTTTCTGCACGTACTACAAGTGTAGAAGATTCCAGTGTTCCAATCTAGTTTAATTGATCTTAAATCTTTTATATTTTCTTTTCTTGGGGATTGCTGACTGGGTAACTGTAGTGGTTTTAGTTCACTAATTAAGGATTTCTTTAATTTTGAGATTTCCTAACCAATGTACTGATGAGTGTGGTGGATTTCAGTGCTGGCTAATCACCCATGTACTCACTTCCTGCTGTGAGATAGGATTACAAGAAGGCAAAGCAGGCTCAAAATTTTAAAAAGGTATAAAGAAAATTTTATTATCAGTAACTAAAATGGAAAAAGTAGTAAGAATCAAAACAAATCCTTCAGACACTTCTCCTGCCCTCACAACCTTTTCTTTTCTACTGCTAATATAAAGAAACAAAAACTTAAATTTTCAGGTAGTTTACCACTTCTAAAATACTTTTTCTTCAGTTTACTTAGAGAGAGGAGTTCTTCTTGTTAAGATTATGGAGACTTTTCCACAACAGGAAAAAAACAGTTCTCTCATAGCTCTCTCACAACTAGCAGCTGCCCAGAGGAAAATCTGCTATTGTGAAGCCCCCTCTATTTTCTACAAGCCTTCTCACAGCTAGGGTTATGTTGACTTATGGGGTATTGTTGTAAAGATGAGCTGTTCAAAAGCAAAAAGTCTCATTATCTATCTCTAAAATCATCTTCATCCCTGAGAACAGAGATCTTCTTTTCCTGGGGTACAGGACTAGTCTTCTCTTTTTCTCTGTTCAAATTTCTTCTGGGATTATAGCTACTTTAATATCTGTTTACTTTAGTATGGAAGCTTTTACTTGATATCTATAAATTGAACACTTTCATCCCCCCATAGTTTCATGCGTTGTAGGGAAAAAGGATCTTTTCTTCATATTTTACAAGAGGATTTCAGCTCCAAGATCAAGGCATCTCCTCATTCCCTCCCATCTGGGACTTGACTTCTTTCTTACTGACCCCGAGGTTTTCATGTTTCTTTATAGGCTTGCATCTTGTTTCTTTCTTTCACTCGAGGGAGGATTGAAGTACTGAAAGAGTTAACATGTTGCCTGGGCCCTTCAAATGGTCAGACTGGTTAAATGGTTGGTCTTTGGTTTTCTCTGTGTTCAATTCCAGCTGCAGGGCCACTCTGCAGGGGTCTCAGCCACGCTGCGGGGAGGGCACCTGACACCAAGATCTTCACAGCCAGGGCCAGCCCTGCTCCGGCCCGGGCTCCGCAGCCTTCCCCCATTCCTGCCCGGCAGCTGCTGGGGCCCGGCCCGGCCAGAACGGGGCCGATGGGGGGTGCGGGAGGCGGCCTGGGGAGGGGGAAGAGGCTCGGACCGCGGCAGGACCGCCCGGCCCAGCTTGGCTGAGACGGGGGCCGGGCTTGTTACCTCTTTGGTGACCAAAAAGAGAAAGTTCTCGGGGTTTTTCGTCTCTAACATGTGTTTTTCACAGAGGTGTAGTATATGATGTAGATAATTCATGCTTTGGAAACTGTATAAAAATTATAAAGATCCAATCATGCCTCTGACCCCCATGGCCAGAAGCAGGGCTTTTCATTTCCAAAAGATTTCCCGGCCTCGCCCAGATAAAATCATGACCATTAACGAGTGAATCAGTCTTTTCCTGGGTGATCAGTGACCATTTCCCAAGAATACCCAGAACATTCACAGAACAACACCTAGGAGAGATGGAAAAACGGCAATGTCCTGGCTACAGCTGAAAGGAAGGCAATTTTGAGGAGCCCAGACAGCCATCCAAACCTATGGACTAACTTTTGTACAGGACTGCATCTGTATTGTTCCTGTTTAACATATGTAGGAACGTACAGAAATCTTAGGTCATTTCTGCTCCAGGCAGAATAAACTGTATATAAGCTGGCTACCTGGAGCAGTTGGTGTGACACTCTGGGGAGACGCTGACACTACGTTGGTCTGTCCCAAGGTCACCCAGCGTCAAAGTCCGGGGTTGACACTGTCTTGGCTGTGGCGGTTTTATAATATTCTATTTTTGTCGATCTAATAAATTTATATTTTTTTTAAAATAAATTTGGCTGCCTATTTCTCATTTACAACAGAGGCATGTTCAGTTTCTCATTGGTTCAACAGACTGTCAGTAACCCAAAAAGCTTTTGCCTCACTTCCCCAAATTCCTCCCATGTTAAACTATGACAGTAACAAATACAGAATTTTTTATATATGTCTACAGTCACACATGAATGCAGATTTGATATGTCCTCTACCAGTGTAGGGTGCTGTCCTGAACTGAAGCCTCTTTTGTAAGGGCTTTTTGGTCTGCTTTTGAAAGATTTCAGCAGCAGCATGTGGTAATGGTAGTAAGTGAACTGCACACTTCCTGATGCATAGTTATCTGTGTCAGAGCAGAATAATAATTTAGTTTCTGGGAACCTACAGAATACTTCCAAGAAAAAAACCCCATGGCTTAGGACATATCCACTGTTCAGTGCCAATATAGCTAACTGAAACAGAATACAAGCTTCCATTTACCAGCAGAATGAGGACAGAAATATTAGCTCATTCACAGCATTGGGAAGAAATGGGCATTCTTGTTGTGGCAAGGTCAGCCAGAGAATAGAAACCATTTTACACCTACACCTCCCTGAAAATGTTACAACAGTGTCCAAATAAGGGCCAGAATAACAATACACAAAGTAGGTCAGCAGTCCCATTTTTCCAGCATAAATATCTATGTGCCCAGGAATACCAGACATGGAGGAGCATGCGTTCTGTCCCAGATCTTCATGTTTTTCATGATAGTTAGTAATACTTTGAGAGGGAAAAAACACCACTTTCATAGAGCTACCAAATATTGCCCACATATACTTTCTGCCACCTACCTACGTCTGCATCAGGGTTTTTCCATTGCCTTAGAAATCTCTCATGCTCACTTCTCTGGTAGATGGAACAAGAAGTTTCAATCTGCACACTTAGAAAAACACACACTGAACATGTCTGGACAGGGTCTGGTCTGGACAGCAGTTCAGCATAGCCCCTTGCTGGGCTCCTTGTAATATATGGTCTGCGTGTATGTGCCCTGTCTTCCATTGGTGCCAAACAATAGCTGTAATGGGAAGAAGCATTTTTCAATCCTAAGACACCCAGAAGGGTTCCAGGTCTTTGTCTTTCCCAACAACTGACATGTCCGGAGAGGTGGGCTATCCCAAACAAACCTTATCTCCCTATCAACAGATTGGAGCTCAGATCTTCTCTGTCCTGCAAAGACCTCCAAGAACCAAAAAGACCATTGCAAACCATTTGCATGGACACAAACAGCAACGTCTCTCATACCCTGGAGGCAGTTTAAGTCAATCGGTCAGGAGTAGACAGAGCATGTAAAGATTATTGTTTTCCCATGTTAAATGTTAAAACCTCAGGGAAAATGAAAATTCCTCATAACTTCAAAAGGGACAACAGGGAAAACAGGACAACAGGAGCCTGAGTCCCTTCAGCAGAGGGCTTGATGCTGATGTTGGAGGAGTTACATCCAAAGTGATATTCAGGGCTCTAGTCACAGAAAATAGAACACAATGCTTGCAATCCATGGGGACAGGTTTGGCACTCTGCTGTTAAATGGAGTTCTACTAATTATTTACAAGGTGTATCCTTAAAGACCCTTTCTATTATTAACTTATCATAAAATGTTTTAATACATGAAAATCTCCAAAGAGGATGTATTTACAAGAGATTTTTTTTTTTTTTGGCATTTCATAGGACAAATAAAGAGTAACTGCTTTTCAGGATAAGCTTGTGCTCATTTGTATGATTATGACTTTTTGATTAACCTTTTTTTTCATTTCTGTTCTGTACATAGTAAGCAGAATCATCTCCTCTTGTAACTTCATCATTTTAATAAACCTTGCCATGCCAACAGCAATCCAGAGACCATGGTGACCTGCCCATGACCACCTGAGCCCTACTTGATTTAATGAATTTACCTTACACAATCCTTGAAAACAAGTTTAATAAAATCCGTTTGATACACCACAAACTCAATGGACACTCTTGTTACATCTTGGTGGAGGAGGTGAGTGTATGTGTGTGTGTGAGTGTGCGCACGCGCGCGCGTGCACTAATGTCCTGTGGTGACTTTACGATGCTTGTATCCCATACATCTGTTTAGCCCAGAAATAAGTTCTGCACCTTTAAGACTGGTTCCTGGAGCAAAGAAGGGGAGAGAAGATGCACAGGGTTTGTTTTCATAAACTACACTTGCTCCCCCCCCATCGTTCTCCTAGACTATGTTGTCTACAGACAGACAGCAGAGAGAGCTCTCCTTTGTTGTTTAGTTAGTTTTTAGCTAGCTAAAGCAGTGAAGCTCCCCAGACTATAGTTTTTCTTTTTCTTAGAACTGTTCAAACCTGCTCTAGACTGAGAACTCAGAAGAGCACCAAGAGCTCACCAGAGCTATTTCCCTATTACCTATTTCCCACCAGAGCCTAGCCTTAGCCACAGCATTTTTCCAACACCAAAAACACTGATAACAGACTGAGTGAGCCAAGCTGCAACCCACAAAGAAGACTTTCGGAGTTTTTCATCCCTTCAGACTGGCAAGAAGATTTATTGTTTAATATTTTTCATTTTTTGTGCTCATTAAATAAACAGGTTGGGGTTTTTTTGCCTGTTAAATGAACAGTTTTTTTCCACTTTTCTGCAAAGAAATCTTTTGCCAAATCTTTTTTCCCCCAGACCTCTTTTTGGGGGAGGAGCCAGTTTGATTTGCTTTCTAAAGAGACCCCAGTTCAGAAGTTTCCTCCAAAATTTGCCCTAAAGCAAGACAGTTGTAAAAGTTCTTTGGTTTGTCTATTTAAGAAGGATTTAGCTTTTCCTCTATGACCTTTGCTATGTGAAACCATACACATAAAGAATAGATTAACTTCTCTCCAAAAAAGGAAACCAGTAAGAGCAGCCATACAAGCCTATTCAGTCCATCTGACTGTGATGGGATCATCCCAGTATGGAATGTCTATAGAGGAGTATAGTAAGATAGCTATTACTTTACTAAGGTTAAATAATCTCCCACTAATCAATGATTTACAGTTCATGAGTGTCAGCGCCTCATTTTTAGCAAGATTTCCTACTCAGAAACATGAAAGAGGGGCAGAAGCACCACACCACTCCTTGAGTTTATAAAGTAGTGGCCAAAAAAATCACAGGAAAAGAGATGAAAAAGGAAGAGTTGACTTTACAGTTTATAAACTGGTCAAAATTGCAAAGCCACAGCATATTGAAAAAAGCTACACACAGAGTAACACACAACTTGGAAGCAAGCCAAGTGACTGAGACACCATTCCCAGCAGGTTGTGATATGTTGGTGCCTGTCACAGTGGCACCACCAAGAGGGGGAACTGCTGCCCACTACACCCTCATCAAAGCCATCTCCAGAGTTGACACAGGCCACAAGGCTGCAGAGAGGGCTTCCTCTAAATGTTATGGTGTTTTTATTTTTTTTTACTCACCCCCTGTAGTTACATTGAAATGACCTCTCTCCTCCTGCTAATGCTCCTTTCTAAGGGAGATCTTTGCAAGTCAAGACATGTGTTTTGCTTCAGGTTGAACAAAACATCTGCCCTGACCCTGAAAACAAAGTCAAGGAGAATGATTTGTGGTGAGTTCTTGGCTGAATTTTCATGGGGAAAGGAGATCAGCAAACCAGGCACCCAGACCAGGTGTACAGAGAAGCTCATTGTACATGGGCAGGACAGGCTTGGTCCCTGAGAGGTCACAGGGAAAACCCCTGCCGAGGAGTGAGTGCTTCATACCAGAGGAATGTAGTGACCTGCACAGCCCTTTATCACAGCTTGCCATGTTCCTTGGTCACTTCCCATCCCACTGGAGGCCCAGCGATGAGCATGCAGGTCATTCTTCACCATTCCCTGACTCATCAAAACCAAGGTTAATCAAAGAATCACAGAATGGTTTGTGTTGAAAGGAACATTAAAGATAATTTTGTTACAATGCTCCCCTCATGGGCAGGGACGACTTCTATTAGACCACCTTGCTCCTAGCTCCACGCAACCTGGTCTTGACCACTTCCAGGGATGGGTTATCCATGAGCCTGAACCCTGTTTCCAAAGCCTTACGGAAACTCATCTGGTTGCAGCCCGTGCCATTAGTGTGGCCAAGGGGCTGTGGACTCACAGTATAGGAAAAAGAATTCCAGGGTTTGGGGTACAGAAATCATCCGCTCTGCACCTTAAGTGCATTTGCAGTTCTCTTCTCCAGACTTAAAATTCACACATCCATAAAGCCCGTGCAACTTGGATGTGTGTCTTTGTGATCAGGTTGGCCCAAAACACAGTCGCTGCCAAAGGGTCTGCTGGCCCCTTTGCAGTGCTCTGCTTCAGGGTCAGTTCACTCTGCAGCTTCTCCCTAGTCTCAGGTACTTTCCCCACCAAGGCTCTCCCCAGCAAAAGGCTTTTCCTTGCAAGCTGGTGCCAACCAAGGGAGAGAGCAGAGGATCATGCATGAACAGAAAAACAGGAGCTTTCTCTCAGCTGCAGCACACTGCCTTCTACTCCTGTCTTTCCCAAAACACTTGCCAGCCCCTGAGGGAGGAGAAAGCCCCCAACATCCCCTCTATACCATGAGCTCCCAGGAGGGCATAGGAGGAATGTCCCTACTACTGCCCCTGGGTCCAGCATCCTACTCTGGATCTGTGCCTCACTGCTGCCCTTTGGGGTTCTGCATCTGACATTGTTCATCTGACTCCTGTGCTGCAGTAGGCTGGGATTCCCCAGCATCCTGTCAGGTCCCCTCTTAGTGCAATGTGCTTTCCTTTCTATCCACACACAGCCAAAATCACCTGTCATAGAACTATTTCTATAAAACTGAGCATGTCTATGTAGTGGTGCTGTGGCTGAGCAGCTGAGGGGAGGCTCTCAGCCACGCATAAGAAGTGGGACACAATTTGGGGATGATTATGATTAAATTTATTGCTAGTAAAGTATCTAAGTATTGCTGATATCTACATAAAATTATCTAAAAAAGTATCTAAATAACAACTCATAACAATAGTAACTTATCTATTGCAATGGATTAAAGTATCATTGAGTCACAGTCTCTCCTGTTGAGTCACAACAAGTGCCTTGGTGACACCCCCTCTTTGTCTGAGCTTTCCAGAGAAGTCTAGATCTACTTAGTCTCAGATCTGGTCACAGTCCGTGATGCATTGTTCACAGGGGTCTTAGGATGAGGGAAGAGACTAGAAAGTTTAATTCATGTTCAGAAGGCTTGGTTTATTATTTTATGATATATGTTATGGTAAAACTATATTAAAAGAATAGAAGAAAGGATTTCATCAGAAGGCTAAGCTAAGAATAGAAAAGGAATGAATAACAAAGTCTTGTCTCTGACCGAGACAGTCTGGACACATGGACTGTGACTGGCTATTAATTAGAAACAAGCAGATGAGACCAATCACAGATTCCCCCTGTTGCATTCCACAGCAGCAGATAATAATTGTTTACAGTTTGTTCCTGAGGCCTCTCAGCAACTCAGGAGGAAAAAATCCTAAGGAAAGGATTTTTCATAGAACATGTTGGTGACAAGTCTGTGTCTAAAGGATTATGATACAAGCAGGTTCAGCTAGAAACATACAGGTTTACAGTTGGCCTTTCAGAATTCACACGTCACAGGTTGGTTTTTGCTTAATTTTTTTTGTGTGTACTGAACAGGATTTTATCCAAGCAGCCCAGATCCCAGTGTTAAAACTCTCTTTTATCCCACAAGTTAAACAAAATAGAAAATCTATTACTATGCAATTAATTAAAAATGGATGAGTTCCTAGCGGCTGAGATTTTAATTAAAAAAACCCCTGTATTATCCTGATCATTTGCATGAGGAGGCTGTGAAGTATTGCTACACAGTGATATAGAGAGAGTTTAGGAGATTTGACTACAGATCACCATGTTTCAAAATGAAGATGTTGCTACCAACAGCAGGAAGCCACTTTACTGTTTCCCATTTGGGAACTCTGCTTTATCCTAGCTAAATTTCCCTTTGCCAGCACTCGAGGTCAGAACATCCAGCAACTCAGTTACATTTTCCCAGCTGGCTTGTGAAGCTGAAACCCTTAAAATAAACACTGGAGCAAGGCTAAATATTTTCCTCTGCTTCCTCCTTTCCCAGATAGCTATGGGTTTTCAAGACAACTAGATCTTATGGGGAATTTCAAATTGGATCCAAAAACTGGATTTTCACCATTGCTGGCACCATTTCATAAGGTAAATCTGAATAATTTATCTTCTTGGAAAAATGTTTATTGCTTTTTCTTCTTAGGGCCAACTTTACTGAATCATGTCAGTTTCAGTGCTTGCTTCCTATACTGCTCCTCAGCCTCATGAACCCCCTTAAAACTTCCCTGGCGTTTCCTGAGCACCATGAGTGTACTGTCTGGTGCTGATGGGGATCTTCTCTGAGTTCAAACATGGGTAATCCTTTCTTTGGCCAGACCTTTGTGGGGACATCCAGTAACTGCACTCCGGGAGAAGGCCTGGTAGAGGTCAAGAGAAGTTCCAGCTCTGGAGGTCCTAAACCTGCTTCTTTATTTCAGCTTGCAAATGCCGCTGGCATTCATAAAATCAGAGAATCACAGAACAGTTTGAGCTGAAGGGATACTAAAGGCCATTTTGTCCAAATCTCCTGAAATTAACACCTCCCTTTCCACAGTAAGCTGCCTTCTGATGTGGGATAGACAGGTGTTCACACGGTTTTATGAGCTTGGTGGTACATACCACAAAATGAAGCTTTTGAAGATGTTCTTGCTCATTGCAGGGGGGTTGGACTAGATGGCCATTAAAGGTCCCTTCCAACCTGAATGGTTTTTTTTAATTCTATGAATATTGCTTGACATCAGCAGTGTAACATGGGAATTGTCTCCTGTAGGATATCTTGGGGTATTTAGTTTTCTTTATAGAATTTATGACTTATAGTTCTTCCTTGGGATTGTGATATAATCTGAAGGTTTAACCTCATCTTTCTGTTGAACCCAACAGTTTGTCCAAGACAGATTTTCCTCCTTTTACCACTAGATAAAAGGGAGAATTTTGTCCTAGAAAGGATGGTCATTAACTTTTTTTGTACTGTCTTCAAGAAAGTGGCAACCACTTCGGAAAACTCAAGCCTGCATGAGGGGAGTGGACAGGAAGGAGACACTGAGAAAACTGTAATCCATGAGAAGCAGCCAAGGACCCGGAGAGATTTTGGGATGTAATGAGCCCTTGAGGAAGGCAGGGCAAGAGCATCCTTCATGGAAAGGCTTTGAGTGGGAGACAAAGGATCTAAGAGCTGTCATGAACTGAGAGGGTACAAGAGTTCTGGAAGAAAAGAGGAATTGGTGGAACCAGCAGGGAGGAGGACAAAGAAGGTGATACAGACAAGAAGGGCCACAAGGCTGTGAAGCAGGTTGAGTGGAAGGAAAATTTGCTGTAGTAAAAGAGTGCTACTGAGAGCAGAGAAAGGCCACAGTCTGCATCTCTAGGTTTGTGAGCAGTGATGATAGTGAACACCCCAAGAGCTAATGCCAAGGACAGGGCTTTGCAGCTGTATGTCTTAAATGGACTTTGGAAGATGAGGTAAGACTTTGTGACAGCTTTCTGTGAAGGTCTTGGACTGGGACAGCTGCCACCAAATCCCAGGAAGTAAGAGCTGCCCCTGGTTCTGCCCAGCCCAAAACAAATCAGAATGTTGTTGATGCAACATATAAACTACTCGATTTCTTTTTGAGGAGGTGTTAGGTAAGGGGTTGTTTTCTTGTGATGATGACTCAAGGCAGTAGGAAGGGCTAAAGAAGAACTGCTCATTATGATGATAGCTTCTCTGCTGCAGAAACACAATGAATTCTGCCCATTACTGCCAGTAGAAAATTTTCCCCCTTCACTTTCCCTCCTTGAAGAGAAGATCTTTAAAATATTGCCATCTCAAGATTCAAACATAGTTTATTTTCACAACACTTGATTAGGCATATTATTTCCACCTTTTATATTTAACATTTAAGTTTAATCATGAAGTTGTTAACCATAAAAAAAAACTATTAAATGAATATAGTACATTCAAAAAAATTAGTATTTCAGAATGAGCAGTTAAAAAGAAAATTTATGCATAGAAACAATGGAGAATTACAATTAAGAGCTCTAGGGATTGGAGAGTGATTTGTCCAGCCATTACACAGTCATTTCAATTTAAATTAAAATTGCAACTATTTCCTAGTCTACTAAAAATATGCAGTGTCACATTAAGAGTTTTAATGGACCTTTCTCTAGGGAATGTAGCAAAGCTAGTTAGTAGCACATAAATAACTAAGTATTGGAAACTGAATACCTTCTTTGCCAAAACACTAATATGATAAAACCAAAAAATGGCAGCAGATGAGTTTATTTTCTCTAGCGAAGTTCAGCACCCATATTAAATCAAAGAAACAACTCACAAGGTGTCCAAACCAACTCTCATTTAACCAGAGTTGACTGATAAAAATAATTACGTCTGCCAGATATATTTTTCTAACCTGACAGGTGCCTGTGTGAATGATGCTGCATAATTTGTTAACAAACGACAACGGTGCTATCAAAATGTACAGCTAGCCCTCATTCACCTAGATTATGCAAAATAAGTCACTGTGGTCTATCCAATATACCTGATGTAGGGAAAGTTGGCTTACTGTTTATGTTTTCAGATTTTAGCTTAGTGATTGAGCTTTAAGTGTTAACCACTGCAAAACATGTTTTCAGAAATAAAGGTTTTTACTGAGTTGCTTTATTCAAGTCTATTTTAAGATCTGACTGATCAAAATGTACCCATTCACTAAGCCAAAGACAGCCTTCAGGTGAACCTGGATGGCTTTTACAAGTACCTTTCAGAAGGTACTTGGGATCTGGGAGCACCAGGGCTGTGCTGTGTGTACTAGACAGTTTTTATGAAGAACAGGACAATGTGTTTTGCCTGCTTCGTTCACCACCTCTGTACCTGGATTCCAGAGAAACACTAAGAACTTGCAGCTCACCCATTCTGACTCCCAGTGCTGCAGACAGAATGCCAGATGTTGGGGAAATACTGTCCCCTGACCTGATGCTCTCAGCAGTGCAGCTACCTTCACTCCTAAAAGGAAGAATCTCCTTCCTGCTCCTGTGCGCAGAAATGAAAAGGAATACATCCTGTCTGTAAGTGCCTTCATACCTCTCAGGCCTAGCTAGAGACTTGTCAGTGGGGTGTTTCTTCTTGCACCATCATTAACAGATCAGTGTGCTGTGCAGTTCCATGCAATGCCTGCACCTGCAGAAGGGTGGGATGTGCCATGTGGGATGGATGGCAACTGTCAGATGAGAATGTAAAGATGTGTTCTGAGGTCATCAGAAACATCTCCCAAACATTCAGCGGACTTTAGGAACAGGAGAGTTTAATGCAAAACTTTTTTGAAGCCTATATAGCCTATAGTTTGCTATTATAGCTCTCAAACACCTGGAACTTAAAGCTTTAGGGACCAGCAGCTACTACCAAATTCATTATAATGAAACAACTAAAATTTTATTATCCATCTCTCCCAACAAAAAATCGGCAGCATTTAGACATTGCCACATTACATATGGCATTTCCAGTTGTTTTTTCAACTTGCTGTTTTCATAAATTTTATATACAGTATTGTAATTCCCTTAGTATATTTATTGACTTTAGTTTAGTAAAACAAAACTCAAGCCACCAGACTAATAGCCTCAACCCTGAGCAAACCTGGATAGCCAAGTCTGTGTGGTTTTCCTTTGCATTGCATCAACACCAAAACTCGCTCCATGAGCTCAATAATTACCTTAACTTCAATATGCAAACATATTTTGATTTTCTCTTCTCAAATTTTAATTCTGTTTTTGTCTACTCAGACTATGCAGATGTTTCTATCTTAAAGTGAACCAGCTGCAATTTGTCACTTGAGTTCCTCTGACCCTTGCACCTGAACCATCTACCCGCCTACTCTTCTAAAAAGCCATTCAGTTAGACAAGATCTGAAGGAAAGAGACAAAGAAAAGCAACAAGAGTGACAGTTTCTATGAAATATATCTTCCTTGTTACAATTTTAAAGCACAGTTTTTAAAAAGGATCTGCACATCAAGCTTTGAATGGAAAAATAATTTACACATGTGACCTGGTGAGCTGTAGGGGTGAAACAGGCAGGGTTCCCTGTTGTCTGTTCCTCAAAAAAAAAAATCAACATATATCATATATCAACATATAGTTTCAGATATCAAAATTACTCCAGTCCTGCTTTGAGAACTGGATTTCTTAGTAATCTGTAAAAAAAAAGGCAAAAGGCACTTCAAACTGCAATAGATAGTAAGCACAATTGCCAAAAGGATAGAGGCTACTCCATTAATTACTGAGATAAAAAAGTAAAAAAGATTAAAGATCATCTGCTGAAGAGGGTAGAACTTCTGGTAGGCTCTTCAATAATTGGTCTGAGACTACTCTTTCTAAGCATATTTATTAGTGGCCTAGACACAAACTGTAGGAGGCACTACATAAATTTGCATAGTAAGTAAGAGATCACAGAATTACACAATCATTAAGGTTGGAAAAGACGTCTAAGATCAAATACATAAAAGGGTTAATGCAGCATCACTACTAACCCATGTCCCCAAGTGCCATATCCACACACCTGTGGAACACTTTCGGGATGGTGACTTCATGACTGTCCTGGGCAGCCTGTGCCAAGGCTTGACAATCACTTTGTTACAGTGATTGACAAGGGTGTTGGCCAACCAAATATCTCCCAATGCTGCAGCAACCTCACAGGCCAGGATCTGAAGGGGAGTGGGATTCAAACCAATGAGAACATCCAGACTGGGTCTTTCAAATACCTTATATAAAGGAGAGCTTGGAAAATAAAGCTCTTGGTGCCTTATGAATATTTGGGGTGAGTGGTCTCTGTCTCCTTCCCCTCCCTCACCCCTGTATGACTTAACACCACTTCAATGAAGAAATTTTCTGTAATACCTGTCTAAAACTCCCCTGTTGCCACTTGAGACCATTTCCTCTGATCCTGCAGTTAATTGATGGGGAGAAGAGCCCAATCCCCACCTTGCTATAACCTTCTGTCTGGGAGCTGTAGAAAACAAAAAGGTCAAAACTCTTTTTCTCCTGGGGAGAAAACCCCTCCAGATCCCTCAGCTGCTCCTCATCAGATTTCTACTCCAGATTTCTCCCTAGCTCCATTGCCTTTTTCGGGACACAATCCCACAGATCTATAGAATATCTAAATTGGAAGGAACCCACCAGGATGATCAAAGTCCAACTCCTAGCCCTGCACAGGACAGTCCCAAGAATCACACCATGTGTCTGAGACTGTTGTCCAAATGCTTCTTGAACTCTGTCAAGCTTGGTGCTATGACTACTTTCCTGGGGAGCCTATAACTGAATCATTTGCAAACTTACTTTGCATCCTTTTGAGTCCTGCATCCAAGATGTTTATGAAGATGTTGAAGAGAACTGGGGCAAGGATGGAACCCTGCAGAACCGCACTAGTGGCCTGATGCAAGCCTGATGTTGCAGCAGTCACTCTGTGACCCACAAGCCAGCTGCTCACCCATTGCATGGTGTGTTTATCCAGCTGTGGACTTAATTGTTGGAAGGACCCTGTGAGAGGCAATATATTACCATCTGATTGTCAGAGGGAGATGCCTCTACCCAAATTAAGGTGCAAGCAACACTCGTCAATAGAATGGATTTTATTTAACAATAAATGTGAGGTAGAGAGACATTAAAAAAAAAATAGAAAAGAGAGCAGGGGGCAGAAAAAGAGACAGATGAAGTAGAAAGATAGTCACCATCCCTGTGGATCCAGACAGCATCCCTCTTCACCCTGGGTTTCTTAGTGGTAAGGGTCCTGAGGTTGCTCAAAACTTCTCAGCATTTATACATTTTAGCAACAAAGAAATTAATGCTCATTGACTACACAGTTCTCTTATTCTATTGGTTAAATGATTCTTTCTCTTCTAATGCTACTTAGTCCCATGCTCAGTCTTTCTCTTCTTTCATTTCAGTGGGTTTCTTGCTTTAATCAGTGATCTATGGTATTCCCCTGCAAGACCTGTCAGACCTCATTTTCACCCTAGCTGCTGAGCGCACTTTCCTTGTGGATACAGTCTCCTAAAGATTTGTTTACCTTTTCTCAGGCCTGAGATAAATGGACTATAGTATCACCTTTCTGTTATCTCAAGTTCCCATTAGGTGGCTTAACTCACAGTCCAAATTCCAGGAATCCAGGAGGCATATTTGGGGTGGGGTAAAAAGGAGGAGGGGAAATGGTGGGGTGGGAAATGAGGGAGTGGGTTTTGGTGGTTACAGATGAGCACTTGCACAGTATGCTACAGTAGAGTCTTCAGCAATTTTAGTGTTTGAGGAAAATGTGATCTTTATCTCTTTACACCATATCAAAAGCTTTACTGAAATCCAAAAAGATTATTTTCTACTGGCTTCCCTTGATCATCTAGGTGGGTTACCTTGTCAAGGAAAGCAATCTGATTTGATAAGCAGGACTTAACTCTCATTAAACCATGCTGGCTGTGACCTATGCCTATGTAGTCCTTCAGATATTTTTCAATACCTCTCAGAATAATCGCCATAACCTTATCAGGCACGGCAGGGTCATCCTTCTTGTGCTTCATGACAGCTTCCACTCAACTGGGACCTCTCCAGATTCCCAAGACTGTTCAAATATCGAGAGAAGCCCCACAATGACATCAGCCAGCTCTTTGAGTAGTCTCAGATGAATCCCATCAGGCTCCATAGACTTATAGGGATGCAGTTGGTGCAGTAGATCCCTACAACTTCAGAATCAGCTGTGAGTTTATCATTCTGAAACCACGGTCATTCAGCTCAGGGCACTGTGACTCCCTTAGCCCATGCTGAAGAGAGGTAAGGAAAATAATCCATATCCCTGTCTTGTCAAATTCTCTATTTGTGAGGTGACCACCCTCATTCTGGAATAGGCCAATGTAACTTCTGCACTGGTTTTTGCCAATGTATTTTAAAACCCTCTTTTTGTTGTCGCCCACAGTCCTGGCAAGTTTCGACTCCAGTTACTCTTTGGCTGCAAAAATTTTCTTCCTGCAGAGCACCATCTCTGTGGTCCTGCCATGTCACCCAACTTTCTCCTGCTGGTGATATACCTTCCTTTTCTGCTTTACCTCCAAAAGCAGATCCCTGTTCAGCCAAGCCAGCCTTCTGTCTCATCTGTTTGACTTTCAACATTTTGGAATTGCCGCTTCATGTGCCTGAAGGAGGTGATACCTAAAAAGCGACCCACACTAATGGACCCCAGCACCTTCAGAAGAATTTTCCCATGGATCTTGATCACTATTTCCCTGAGCAGCCTAAAGTCTGCTCTACTGATGTCCAAGGGTGAAAATTTTCTGACACTTTTCTTCCTAGCAACAGAGATTTTAAACTAAATCACATTGTGGCTGCTGTAGCAAAATAGCCACCAGTCATGTCATTCATACAACCCTCTCCGTTAACAAGCAACAAATCAAGGAGGGCATCTTTCCTAGTCAGCTCTCCTAGTACTTGTACATGAAGTTGTCATCCAGGTGTTTTAGTAATCTTCAGGCCTGTATTGGACCAACTGTGTGGTGCTCCCAGTTGTTTTCTGACCAGCTGAAGTATCCCAGAAGGACAAGGGCAGTTCACTTGGACGCATCCCTTGGTCACTCAAAGAAGAAACCCTTAGTTCCTTAGTTCTGCATCCCATAGTTCCATCGGTGTTATTGTCCGGGCTGGGAGATCTATAGTAGACTCCCACAAAGACATCTGCAGCCTTTCACTGCCCCTTGATTCCTACCCAGAAGCTCTCAACTGTGACCTCCCAACATTCTAACCCTTTTGTTACATACAACGCCTCCCTCTGCCTCATCTGCCCTGCCTATTCTTCCTGGAGTCTGTAACTGTTCAATGGGCACTTCAATCACAGGGCTCATCCTGGTAAAGTTTCACTTATGCTAGTGTTGTCAAATCACTGGGACTGGGCCAAGGATCCGTGCTCCTCTCGTTTGTTCTTCGTGCTGTGTGTGTTGGAACAGAAACACTTCAGCTCTGGTCTGTTGTAGCCAACACCTCCCACCAGCGCTCAGTTCCTCAAGTTTTGGTGCATCACCCCACCCACCGCCTCTCACTATCCGGTTTTGTCCCGTCCCCTTCCCAACTAGTTTAAAGCTCTATTGATGAATCCTCCTAGTTCCTATGCTGGAAACCTTTTTCCCCTCTGAGAGGTGCATCCCATCAGGTGTCAGCAGATCAGGTGTTGTATAGACCATCCCACGGTCAAAACCCCCACATTATTCTAATGACATCAGCCCCAAAGCCCAGTGTTGATCTGATGGATCTGCCTGTTCCTTTGAATATTGTTTCTTTATTATTCCTTGGTACTGAAAGGACCATGGAAAACATTATCTGTGGTCCTGATCCTTCAACAAATCATCCCTAGGTCCTGAAATTCCTTTTACCCTCAGACTTCTCTTTGTTGTCTCATCACTGCTGACTTGAAGCACCAGTAACAGATAATCAGAGAGCCCTTAGAAGGGAATCATAAGAACTATTCTTTTCCTCTTAACAAATCAGGGTGTGATGCAGAAGTATATTTGGCCACACTCCATCCCAGAAGTACCTTCATACACCTCATCTGTTGACTGTCTTTCTGGTTCCAGGCCTCCCTACCTGTTATAAAAAGTGCCGGTCCTACTGTTCATCATCATGTTTTCAGGAGGAGGAGCTTTTCTCCTAGAACTGGCAGAGACCAGCTTCCAGCTCTCCTGTTCAACAGACCATTGACTAGATACATGACAGTGTTTTGAATCCATCTGTCTCTTTACTAAAAGAAAAGTTCAGGACTCCTTAGGCTATATCACCTCTGAGAATTCATCAATCTCTCATTCTCTTGAATACTGTGTATTTGCTTCCCCTTGTTGTTTCTTCATCTGGTGTTGCAGCACATCGACAACACCTGAAAAAGGAATCATTGAGCCTCACAGAGAGGGATCCAGCACTCCAGATAACCTGAGACTTGGAGAGCTGTATGTAGTATCAGTGGGTCTGGCTGTCTGGAGGCCTCTGACATGGTTGGTGCAGTGACTTCAGCAGCTACAGGGCCATGCCAAAACTAGAGCAGCTCTGTGGCACGCCAAAACTATACCTGAGAGATTAAGACTGCTGCTGAAAAGATCTCTTTGTGTCCTTCACCAACTATTTGGTCTGTTATCTGCCTCTATTGGCTGCTCACAGAGAGCTGAAGAGCAGCCCTTCCTGCTCCTCCTGTCCATAGAAACTGATGTGGAACGTTCCCATTTGCTCACTCCTGTTCTCCTTGTTCTGGATCATTTGCACTCTCTAGAACCATTTGAATCTCCCTTGCTGCTTCTGGCACTGCCCCTTCCTTGCTGGTTGACCGCCAAGGGCTTCCAGGTCTGGATGGGGCTGGTGGCTGCTGTTTGAGTTGCCCTGAGATCAGGTACCCCCTGTACAGCTGAATCTAACTCTCACCCTTAGACCTATGTCAGTTGCCACTGCTGCTGCCTCATCAATAGACAAGTATCTTTCTGTCCTGGTTTAGGGCAAATTTGGGAGAGAATCCCCAAAAAGGGCTTCTCCAAAAACAAACCCACACAGCCCCTCCCCCAACCGGTTCGGGAAGAATTCCTCGGAGAGAGGTGGAAAGAACCTGTTTATTTGACAAGCACAGCACCCCCAGCACACACAATGAAGAGTACCGGATGACATTGCTCTTTCACTGCTCTGAAAAAGATGCTGCTTGTGAGATGAGAACCACACTAGAGAAATTCTCAGAGAACTGTCTCCGGTGGGAAGGAAGGAAGGCCATGGTCTCACAAGGGAATGACTTCTCTCCCTAAGCCAAGCAGAAGAAAACCTTGCATGATGAGCTGACCCCCACCCCCCTGTCTCCCTTTGCTGTTGGTTGGAAGGAGCGAAATGTTAGAGGGGAAAAAAGATATTTTTAAGGGCTTATTTTATATCTCATTTTCCTGCTCTGGTTTCGTTAGTAATAAATTCACTTAATATTTCTAAATTCATCCTGTTTTGCCCTTGGAGTGTTTTTTCCTGACCCTTATCTCAAATCATGAACCCTTCATTAAATTTTCTCTCCTCTGTCCAGCTGCAGCAGGGGATGGTGAGTGAGTGGCTTTCATGGGTGCCTGGTGTTTGGCCAGTGTCAAACCACAACATCCTCGCAGGGTTAAATGCTGACGATGACACCCTACGGTTGGAGATATCCCTTGGGTCAGTTGTGTTTGGCTCTCCTGGCTGTGCCCCCTCCCAAATCCTTGTGCCCCCTGGACTGCTCACTATCAGCATGAGAAGCTGAAAAGCCCTTGACTTAGGGTAAGCACTATTCAGCAACAGCTAAAATGTCTGTGTATTACCAATGTTATCCTCCTCCTAAACCCAAAACATACCATTGTACCAGCTCCTGGGATGAAATAAACTCGATGCCAGCCCAAACCAGGACAGTAATGAATGTAAATTGAGTGTAGATTCCAAAAGAAATTTCAAGGGACTGACATCAGTACACATCCCTAAGAATAGCAAAGCAAGCATGCTTTAAAGACTGACAGATACCCATGATATTATACCACCTGGCTGAGTGAATGCAGGCAAGCAAGACAAAACCTTCTGGCCCCGTGTTTGTCTGTGCAAAGGCTTCCAGAAGCTTGGCACACAACCCATGCTTCTGCTTATCTACATAGCTGCTTTATCTGTTAATCTTTGTTTTTATCTTCAAGAGGGGGAATTGTGGAAATCCTTAAAATCAGAGGGTTTTGGGAAAGCTGCAAAAGACAGGCCTCAGAGACAGCAAAACTGCGATTAGAGCTAAGCAATAGCCGTAAGATTTGTCAGCAGAAAAATTATATAAGAAGTAGAAAGTAAGGACAAATAGAATAATGGTCTGTGTATTAATGCTTGGCTAGAATAACTCCCTAAGCTACAGAAAAGTATATCTAACAAGATATTAGGAAGTTCTTAGCTTGATCATGGAGCTCTGTGCATTATATTTTAAGACTTACAAACAAGTATGTCCAAAATAAGCAAGCACTGTTTTAACAAAAGGTATGCATGCTTATTTATAGTAGTTGGATAGAACTACTGTCAATATGCTTTTGATTTGTGTGATTAGTGAAAAAACTTTTAAAATAAGTTGTAACATTGAGTTCTGCATCTGCTGCTGGGGATGTGAGCTGCTGGCATCTTCCCATTGTCATAAACATGTACTGAGACTGATGCTGGAAAATACAATAGCTTGAGACGCCCTCACCAGCAGTCCCGTCATGTCCGTGATTTGTACATAGACCCCTGCTGACAATACTGAGGTCAGGTGGAAATAGATTTCCAGCAATGTTAGTAAAAAAACTAGTAGTGATCTAGTAGCAGAAGTTTGGTTTAAAAAAAAAGGCATACATGATTCCTGTTTCTCGCCTGTTTTCTAATTCCTATCACCAAATGTTATGCATTCACAGCAAGGAATATTAGTAAAAAAAGTCAGGATGGTAGTCTATGAAGAAGAACATTCACACATGTGTTATTTCACACATCAAATCTTGTAAGACAATGTGAATCAAATCAGTGATCTTTAGCTTAAAAAGAATGAAAAAGACATCGTAATTACTTCTTGTCTGTTTACAACATCAGTTTTGTCACCATGGGGAGAAGATAGTTACACACAGAGAATGTGCTTTTGAGCAGTGGTAGCTGGGGTATTACAGGATACTTCTGTAGTCATTCCTAAATTTAAAACTCAAGGAATGCAAAGGCAAGTAAATGTTTCAATTCTTCAGCCTTTGCGCTTTATGACTCTGACTGGTGATTTAAAACATGTCATGCTATTCATTAGCAAAACTGCTATCAATATGCCTCCTTCTCACAGCCCTTCCATCTTCTATCCTTTCTTCATTTTGATCAAATTCCAGGTAGAAGCCAAATTCTTTGGGAGAAGTTTGTATTGAAAAAAGAAAGCAAGGAAAATCAGACATCACATGATACTGCAGCACTCCAGATACACATCAGCTAGAACCCTCAGCTACTCCACTGACAGTTTTAGCTGATTTCCAACTGATATCTGATATTTAGCAGATTCAAATTTCAGCATGCAGAAACCAAACAGGAGTGTCACATTGCAGCTGGGAATACAGAAAGTATTTGAATACTAATGTACCAATCTTTAAGTACCAATTTATTAGAAAAATAGGCTAGCTCTGCTTTTACCAACACAAATCTTTAATTCATGTGCCAGTCACACACTACATATGAGATCACCTGCACTGGCAGGAGGAATGGCTTCACCATTCACACTTCGGTACTAGCAGTTAATGAATGTCATGAGCATAGTTGCCTACTACAGCACAGGCATAGTCAAGGGTACCCCAGAACCCATTCTGGACCTTGACACACTGACCACATATGGGTCCCTTGCTCACCATCCGGTTCAATGTGGTGCTCACTGCAAGCATGCAGCACTTGCACACTGTCCCATGGGCACACTCCAGGCTTCTGAGTCCCCCTCAAAACCAGCACCCACCTTCTGCCCATGTGACACCCCTGCCCAGACCTGAGGCCTCCCTCTTTCTTGCTGGTTCAGTTTCTTGTTTGCTGAGGAATACATGTACAGACCTGGGTTGGGGAGGGCATAGCAAACACAGAGACCTCTGTGCATTACCCCATCAGCTGGCACCATTGCACCAGCACTCTCAACACCCCAGCCCCTCAAGATTACAGCCTCACTAAGTGCAAAGTTCTGTTTTGATGCAGAGCCCCTGCACTTGACGTGATTGACAGGGTTGTTTTGTTCTCTTTCTGTCACAGACTAGACATAAAATGTATCAAGTTGAAGGGAATCATAACCATCAAGTCCTACTCCTCTTGCAGGACTGCCTGTCAGATTTACTTCCCTCAGTTTTAATTTCTGACTTTCCCTTTCCTGACTTTTCCTTAGTATCCCATCTGACAAGATCCTTGATTAGATAACCTTTCCAAAGTGAACATGATCTTGTTCCACACCTTCTTATCAATTAATGTGACCAGCTACCCCTGGCTCTCATTACTACCTCTCTTACCATCTCTCTGGTGGGTTTATGTCATAGTTCATGTTGTCCTGCTTTTTCTACTAGTCCCTTCTACACCTAAAATGTTCTTGACCAGAAGCACTTTGAGGAGCAGCAGTTCTCTCTTCGCTCTCCCTCCTTCCCAGAATTTCTTTTTCTTGAAATCTGCTAAAAAGTTTCCTGTTCCTTTACCTGTCTATAAAGCAGCAACTGGACAACCTGGCATTGGAAACAAAATTGATGGATATTTCTATCTTGATACAGACAAAATGACTCTGCAGTTCCTGAGGTAATGGTCATAGAGAACAAGCAGACAGCTTTCATTAGCAGCCAGATCTCATGTCTGTCAATACAAGCTTCCAGTAATGCTCAGCCCTTTCTGAGCATTGCTGGAAATGCTCAGAAAGGGCATTTTGGGGGATGTGCCTCAGGATTTAGCTAAGGGGCAATAATGTGGGGTTTACATGCAGCAAATAGCAGTTAATTCCTGTTTAAGAAAAAACTTCAGCACACTGTCAACCTGTCTAGGTATTACTAAATGTCATTGCATAGAGAAAGGCTTCAGCATGTGTCTTCCTGCTGCTGCTGCTGCTTGAGATTGGCCTGGTGTGGTTTCTGCTGTAGCACAACTAAAGGCAGAATTAAGCACTCCACACAACACCCAGCAAAAGCATAGGGAGATATGCATCTGTTTTTAAGACATGATAGCAACCCCCTAGCCAACTCTTAGATGCTCTTGCTTTTTTCTGCATATTTCTAGTTTTATTTCTGGTGGTTAAATTCTCTTAAAGGTGTCACTGAATTTCTTGTAGACAGTTGGCTGATAAATGCCTTCTCCATTCAGAACAGTTCAAAGGTGATGGTGTTCTTCAGAGATCCTCCTATCATCACGTTAACACAAGAGCATCAGAAAGTGCACAGCCTTGTTAAGCATCACTGAGGCTTCATAACAAGATAGCGCAATGCTTTATATGGGATCAGTTCAAATCCTAGCACTCTTGACTTCACATTTACTGAAGCCCGTCCTATTTTGTACGACACTGAGCATATAGTCTAACTCTGGGAACCACAGCTGTGACTTAGTTAATGATCTCAATAAATCCTACTTAAGCAGAGACAGGAAGAGAATTATGCAAATGACTATTACTGTGCACCATGCACTTGATAACTGAAGACATGCCACAATAAGCTACAGCACATAAAACAAGTACCTTTTAAACCCACATGTGAAAAGTATGTAAGCAAGGGAACAGCATACAGAATTTTGCTTCTGAAAAGTTGCAGTTGCAGAATATTTATTACAAACTTAAGAGTAAAGGAAGCATACAGAAGGAATATGTACAAGGAGGGATGGTTAAAAACCCAAGACGACAGATTTTTCACATATAGCTGTGACTGTGAGAAAGAATTACTTGTCTGAAAAGACGTTTCTAAAACATCATGATAAAAGACTCTGCCACTCACACTTGGCAGCTAGATAAGATGTCTTCTATCAGCCTCTTGTAGACCCAGGCATCACCTTTAAGCCGTTGTCGCCGGATACCCACTGCTTCAGGCTTAGTGAGCTGACATACTTCTAACTCAAACTCCATAGTTACTTTGCCAAAATCTGACCGTGTTTGACATTTCAGGGTATAACTGTGAAACAGAAGGGAAAACAGAATAATTGTTGAACCATTTCATATTTGTTTTGCAATGCTATTTTATCAGTAGAAGCACTTTAAATAAAATACCCCACTGCTGTTCAGAATATTGTGAAACAGTCCACAATTTAGTCACCTGAGATCTTTGTAAATACTGTAGTTTCAGGGCACCATATTTATTATTATGCCCTAGGACTAACATGCAGCATCAATGTCCCACACTGCCACAAGAACCCCTGCTAGCCAAAGGCCCCTCTCCTCAGAGCTGGAACGATGGAAAGTTCCCATGTTTTTTCTAGACAAGAACACTCTCCTCTCTGTTGGCTGCAGCTCAGCTGGTGTGAAAATAGGAAAAACTGAATGCAGAGTCTGAATGATTACAATGGAAGCAGGTGCTGCTGTGCAATCCAGCATCCTTCCATATTATGAGTTTGGAAATGCATCAGAGGTTGATGTATACTCTGATGTTCTACCAATACCCAACACTGAAATACTCAAGAGCTTGAGAAAATGCATATTGAAAAGTGGGCACAATGGTTATTTCATACATTGGGAACTCAGGAAATAGTCTTTCAGTTTGATCAAAAGTAAGAACCAATCTAACCAATCCGTAGCTTAGTGTAGCTAGTAAACAGTACAAATTCAAATAATCCACAAAAAGTTGTGTGGCTTCTGCACACATTTTAAAACGTACTGACCTCTTGCCTAAAGGCTAACGTCTTTTAACTGCCAAGAATGAGAGTTAAAAGGTATCTGCACTATTTTCCAAAATTGTCCCATTTGTTCATGTGACTGTACCTAAACCAACTTTTGGTATTTAAAATTTCACATGAGATGGCTGAAATGATTTTTTTCCTAAGCGTTACCGTGCTACTATTGGTTTATACCTGCTGGTAAAAGAATTCTGCTAGAAGACACTTAACATAGTTTTGCACTGTTTAGCCATGTTTTACTGCACATATTTATTTAGTGCTTTGTACGCTTTGTATAAAGATTATTTTACAATAGCGTAAAGATACTAAGTTTAAATACTGTGTTTTTTAAGGACTGGACTAGCAACTATTTAGACAAACACAAGTTGAACTAATCATATTTTACACTTACCCCTTCTGAACATATTCCACATGCTTCTTTGAAAGAACAATGATTATTTCATTCAACAGTTCGTCTGGATTCAGCAGATGAGTAGTGGTAATGTTACAGTGTGCCTAAAAGTAACATTAAAAGTAACACTGGCTTGTTGAAACAAGGAATAAAAAAATAAAAATCGCCAAAACTGAAGACATTGCAAAAAGTTTTCAATAAGGAAGTTTCAGATCAGCTAACCATGGTGACAAATGCTACAACATCCCAAAACTATCACTCTTGCTGTATTGTCTAGGGCTGGGAAATGGCCAAAAGCTGAGACAGAGCGCTTCTGATAACAAGGAGCAGGCAATGCAGCAGGCAACTTTTCATGTAGAAAGAAAAGAGGTTACATGTCTTACATCTGGCTTCTGAAGTCACAGAAGCAGTTGAGAGAAGACAAAACTAAAAAAAAAGCTTTGAAAAATTAAGATAATTTGAGGATGCAAAGTCAGTAGAAGAGTGCTTCTTGTGGTCTTTATTTGGATTTAAATGTACGCAACTCTCTGAAATAACTGCTTTAACACTGTCTTGCCGTACTGTAGCCCAGTGTCTCTAAACATGCCTCAGGAATTTTGCATAGACTGTAGACAAGAGAAAACGAGGCAGGAGAATAAAGGCCTTTAGAGAACAAATACAGCTTCCAGTTGCTCAGCTTCCTGGATTATTTGCGCAGTCTAGGCTCCTGTCTGATTGGCTGGTCAGGTTTGTAGCCCAGTATCTTGTCCTGAATGTACATGATTGACAGACAGTTCTCAGTGTGTAGTAGGTATCCCAGCAGCCAGTCAGTTGAAGGGACACAACTGCTTTGACACAACTGCTTATGCCTTATGCCCTCTTTCATGGTAATTATGTTTTTCAAACATGCTGCCTAAAGATTCAAGTACAAATTTTTTCTTGTATAGCTTCTGAAGTATTTAAGTTGCATTTGAACAATGTATACAGAATCACTAGGGTTGGAAGGGACCCCTGGAGAGCCCGCAATCCAATCCCCTTGTCTGCTTCAGGGTTCCATAAAGCAGGTTTCACAGGAATGTATCCAGGTGGGCTTAGAACGTCTTCAGAGAGGGAGATATTCCATGACCACCCTGGGCAGCTTGTTTCAGTGCACTGCCACCCTCAATGTAAAGAAGCTCTTCTTCATGTTGATGTTGAACATGAGGTTATTTTATGGCTCCTCAGCCTATCGCTGGGCACCATTGAAAAGAGTCTGGCACCATCCTTTGACACCCCTTTGAGGTATTTATATGGATTGATGAGATCCCCTCTCAGTCTTCTCTTCTTTAGACTAAACAGGCTCAGCTCCCAGTCTTTCCTCATAAGAGATGCTCCAGCCTCTTAATCATCCTCATGGCCTCCACTGGACCCTCTACAGCAACTCCTTGTCTTTTTTGAATCTGGAGCCCAGAACTGAACACAGCATTCCAGATGTGGCCTCACCTGGGCAGAGCAGAGGGGCAGGATCCCCTCCCTGACCTCTTGGCCATAATCTTCCTGATGCATTCCCAGATCCCACTGGCCCTCCTGGTCCCCAGGAGACTGTCAGCTAATGGTCAATTTGCCATCCACCAGCAAGCCTAGGTCCTTCTCCACAGAGCTTGTAGGTCACTCCCAATCTGTTCTTGGGGAAGAACAGATTCTTCTGTGCCTGGGGAAGAATAACTTGGGGTTATTCTTCCCCAGGCACAGGACCTGTAGTTGCCCCTGCTGAACCTCCTTAGGTTTCTCTCTGCCCAGCTTTCCAGCCTACCAAGTTTCCACTTGAATGACATCACAGCCTCCAAGTGGATCAGTCAGATGCCCAGCTTAAAGACTGAGGCAAAGAGGGCATTCAGTAATTCTGCATTTTCTCTTCTGTACCTTTCATTACCAGAACATCCATCTGATTCAACAGCATCCCTGTGTTTTCCCTTATCTTACTTTTGCTTTTGCTGAAGATGTACTTATAGAATACATTCTTGTTTTCATTGATATCCCTTGCCAGGCTCAATTCCAAGTGGGCCTGAACCTTCCTAGTTGCAGTCCTGCATATTCTGATAACATTCCTAGTCTTCCTACATGGCCTGTCCCTTTTTCCTTATATCATAAATTTCTTTCTTCCATTTGAGGTTCTCTAGAAGCTCCCTGCTCATTCATGCAGATCTCCTACTCCCTGTGCCTAACTTCTTTATCACAGGGATATGCTGGATTTGAGCTTGGAAGAAGTGCTGCTGACCTGCTCTCTTGGTCTCCCTTCTCTTCTGAAGCCCCATCCCATGGGAATCCTCTAAGCAGATCTTTGAAGAAGTTGAAGGTAACTCTCTAGAAGGTTAGGGTTCTAGTCCTATTACCACTCTGCTTCCACCACACAGATCCCATGTTTCATTATCTC
Source organism: Haemorhous mexicanus (assembly GCF_027477595.1). Classification (NCBI taxonomy): domain Eukaryota; kingdom Metazoa; phylum Chordata; class Aves; order Passeriformes; family Fringillidae; genus Haemorhous; species Haemorhous mexicanus. The sequence continues at coordinate 11,966,060 of NC_082381.1, forward strand.
ATGGTTACTATAGTGAAGGTCACTACAGCCTTCACATCTTCACTCCGTCCCTCCTGCTTTGTTAGTACAAGGTCCAGTAACACACCTTTCCTTGTTGGCTTTTCTACCACTTGTGTCAAAAAGTTATCTTCAATAATCTGCAGGAACTTCCTGGACTGTATATGCTGTGCTGTGTCGTCCCTCCAACAAATCAGAGTGGTTGAAGTCCCCCATGAGAACCAGGGCCTGTAATCATGAGGCTACTTCCATTTGTTCACAGAAAGGTTCATCAACTTCCTCCCTCTGATCAGGTGGATTATAGAAACACCTGCAACACTGTCACCTATTTTAATCTTTCCCTTAAATTCTCACCTCATTCACCTGACTCTGGGTAGAGCTCAATACATTACAGCTGGTCTCTTACATAATGAGCAACTTCACTACCTCATTACACTGACTTGGCCATCCTTGACAACATTTCAGTCACAGAAGCTATTCCACCCTGTTCTGTCATTGCACTGAGATCATGTCCCTGTGACCACATCAGTTTTTAGTTCTTGTTTATTCCCCATGCTGTACATGTTTGTGTCCAGGCATTTCATAGAGGTAATCAAGCAATTGGGTGTAAGAGCAATCACAACAGCAATGCACATTCTCAGTGTGGTTTGCCCTTTGATCCTCATCTTGAGAGGCAGCCAAGAAACATCTGTCACTGCATTGGTTGGTATGACCTAATCACCAATGACCTAATCAAGAAGGAAGTAACGGCACAAGCATCACCAGTTTGAACCCCACTCCTGAATCCTTCAGTCTAAAGCCTGTCTTTCCAAATTGGCCAGGGGGCTGCCAAAGATTCTCTTGCCCCCTTTAGACAGGTGGATCTATGCCATCTCTGCTTAACAGGCTACAATCACTGAAGTACAACACATTGTTATAAAAGCAAAACCTTCTCCATGGCACCAGCCATGAAGCCAGATGCTGATTTGCACTATGCACTTGCTTCTGGCTGTCCCCTTCTCTCTAAGTATGAGAAGATGACTTGGGCACCAATGTTTTTATCTGCCTCACCAGGTGTTAATAGTCTTCCTTGATCCTGTCTGTTGTTTGGCTTGCAGGATCATTTTTTACTCATGATAAGATAGCAGCAGGTAGCTGTCTATGCTCTTGAGAAGCTGGGATACCCTCTCAGCAACATCGTGGATCCTAGCACCTGGTAGGCCGCAAACTTCTTGTGATTCTTCATCAGGTCAGCAGATGGGTGTGTCTGTGCCCCTTAATAGTCACCCACTACAAGTACTCAATGTTTCTTTTTATGTAACCTTGCCTGTGGACATCTAAAACCTTTAAAGGTTTTAGACAATATGTGTTTTCAGTCTGAATGTTGGAGTGTGGAAGTTAAATTGGAGCACTGTTTTTGTGGGTCACAAGGGCTCAAGGTGTTTCCTGCTCAGTGGTATCCATTGTAGGTGAATAGTTCTGAAGCCACAACTATGTCCATTTCAGCCCCTCAGTTCAGTACAGCCTGTACTCTCTCTTTTTATTCACCCCCCTGTCACAAGTGGCCATCAACCTGTGCACACTTTGAGCCTTTTCTCCAGTAGAAGGAGAAAAGGCTTTTAGTGAGCAATGTCTATACAAATAACATGATTAAAAACTAGCCAGTAGTTCTCCTTTCAAACCATGCTGCTTCCTTCACATTTGGTTTAGATGGGCTATAAGCAGCAAGGGCCAAACTCCTCCCCAGATCTGTTGCCTGAACCCAGAAAAACTGAACGTGGTAATTGGAGCACTGTCTTGTTATCAGCAATACTGTAAGAGCACTTTACTGTAGAATTCAGGAAAGGCAGGTCACAGAAGCTTTCACAAAACCGTTTCTGAAGCTACTGGATGTTTTCAATCATAATTATTGTAAGATAACAATTAATACATAACTAATACAATTACTTATAATAATACTTGCTTTATGTAAGACCTTTGCAGCAACCATACCTTAAGTTTTCTTGGACAATCTCTAGTGCATCGTTTCTTCTTGCTTGGTGTAAGCATTGTGATCACTTTATCTAGGCCTCTTTCAAGACTTCCAAATATTTTAGCTTTTCTCTTCTTTTGGCCGCTATCCACATGTGCAAGGTTGAGATCTAATTCCACTGACTGACATCTGTTACATGAACAAATTAATCTGTTATTTTTCCCTCAGTGTTAAAAAAACCCCTTTTATTTCAAAGATGTCACTAAAATATTACCAGACATGACAGAACAAAGAAAATGCAATCATGTGCAATGTATTATAGGAGTTTCTGTTTGAAAGTCTGTTAAGTTTAAACCCTGAGATGTATCTAGAAATTGCAGTCCTTTGGAGACCTGGAATAAGAAGGCAGGTACATTATAGAAAATAGATGATATTGAGTTACATAGTTTTAAAACTTTTCTCTACCTTCATTATTTCCTAGTGACTGTAAAAAGAGGTTTTAGAAAGGTTTTTACTGAAAGAATAGGAGCAGCAGCTTGCTGTTGCAACAGGGCTTCCCAGGCAGCACATGGATTAAGGTAGTCCTGCTCCAAATCAGGAATGCACACAAACAATTAAACACTTACCTTCTTTCAGGAAGAATCTCAGCTGCTGCCAATTCATCTGCATTTGTTGGGTTAGCAGTTTTCTTAATTGGGGTGACTGCAGTGAACTGACTCTCTGAAAGAAAATGTCCAAGCCAAACCAGATATGTCTTTATGTAAAAGGATTTTCTTTTCTTCACTGACGATTTCTCATTATTAATAACTTATCCAACAGCGGACCCCCTTTTTTATCTCAGGTCTATATTTTGGGAATTATAAAATATGTTTTTAATACTACCTCTACTCTACAAATTAAAACTGTCACTGATTTCCCCAGGGCTCTACAAGTCAAACCTTAGGTGTAACCATTGCAGTCAAATATTAGAAATTTGAGGACTAGAATTGCTTTCTTGCTCTGCTGCTGGTCCATGAATAAATACAGAGCAATCCACTGCATTGACTAGTTGTGTTCTTCGGTGATCTGTTTGCCTTATATGAAGGGTGTAATTTTATATGGTCATAATATACAGCAGTATATTATGTAGTATAAAAATAATATAAAAATAGTATAAAATACATAGTTTAATATACAATGTACATGCCACACAATGGTCTAACAAGTCTCTGTCTGCAGAGCATGGTTTTAAAGGCACAGGAGAAAACACCAAGTGAAACAGTCAGCAAATAAGTTGTCACAATTAAACCCAACTTCAATGTTCAAAGATTCAGCTCTCTACAGAATTGCACCTGGCTCCAGACAAACAACCTAAAAATTTCCAGGGGATTCTTCCACTTTTCTATTTCCTGAATCAAAGACTTTTCAATGCAGCAAAGAATTAGCATTCTTTGGTTAATCCTCAGAAATGTCACTAAATAAATGAGCCAGAAGTGTTTCTACATTTCCCATTTTGGATAGTATCTCTTTTGTTTTTAGACATACACAGATGTCAGACATTTCAAGTTATGTACAATCCTAAGGCAAACTCATAAACTAGTTTTTATATTGCTATTCTTTATGACTGATCTCACTAAATAGCAGTATGTTCAAAATCCTATATTCCTCATTATGGGGGAATCAGCCTGCAAAGACTTACTGTTCCTGAACAATGCTTCTTAGCACCTGCAATGAAAGATCCTCCTATTGCAAGGAGCCTTTGGCATTTGAAGGACAGAGTCAGCATTTACAGAATCAACACCAAAACTGTAATGGTAATCATTGAACTAAATGGTGATGAGTGTATGGGATTTGTACATAACTAGACAGGGTAATGACAGAAAATTCTGATAACTCAGAAAAGCTGACATAATTTATACAGATTTCTGTAGTCTATTGCATAGCTGCAAGACCTACATGTTGTTGACAGAAGCATTTTCACTGCTACACTGAACTAGCCCTATGAAAATACTGCTGTGCAACCATAAGAAATCCAAAAGCTAGATTTCTCTTAGAACCAGTCATTAAAGCCGTATGCTTTAATTTTTAAATGTATGCTTTTATTTTCATTCAAGGTAATCACAAAGGCAAAACAGTATTGAGGAAACTGCAGTCTCAACCTTCATGGAAAAGTGGAACCAGGTGCAAGCTTTAACAACACAGTACTTGGCTCCTTGTTTGGATATATCAAAAGGGGCTCACACATGATAACTGTGAGCAGCAATACTAGTAACATGCCCTGATGGATGGTTAAAACTATTGCAGCACCCTACCAGATGTACTAGAAGAAACTGGGTGGCACATAGGGAAAAAAAAATTTAAGTGTTCCAGAATAGATATAGTGGATGAAGAAATATTGTGCCTATATTTGAGTTTCAGTGATTCCTAAACAACATATATGTTCTAGGCTTTCATTAGTTACATTCTACATACCTTTGAGAGCAGGTGCCGTAAGGGGAACAGCTTGTACCTGTGTCTCAATCTGACTCTTTGGAAGAGGAGTCTTGGGAGCAGGAAGCACAAAGGGCATTTCATTTCTTAAAGCTGACAATGTCTCAACATTCTCTTTGTTTTTACGCTTCTTTGATGCCATTTTTCTTGTCACTGGAGTTGACAGTGGGAATTCTGTATCCTCCAGTTGGGCATCAGGCCTTGAATGCTACAAGAGATGTAACAAAAAGAAAAAAGGCATCCTTTGCTGTATTCTGATCACATTCAGGAACATTACAGACACGGAAATTCTGAAGCAAGGTAAAAATGTCATACAATGCTTGACTATAGAGCAATAGTTAAGAACTCCTCAATACTTCTGATTCCCTCTACAACTTGCTCATAAGGTTTGCAAGTAATTTGCTGCGTCTTTACCAGCTCTTCTAAATTCTTTAGCTTGCACATTTAGGGCTATTCCTCACCAGCTCATCTAAGCACAACTAGGAATTTCCATTTGGCTTAATTGTAAAATTTTAATTGCTTCATTTGATTTTCTTGTCCAATATAGAGAGGCTGCACATCTTCAGAGACTTGTCCAGCTCTAGCCTAGGTCTGAGACCTTGTTTGTTGCACCTTATTTTTTTCCTGTTGGTTTTAAAATCCTTATTTACTCATTTTCTAGATGATCAAAACTCAAGTTTTAGTCAAATTACCCACAGCTAGAAGGCACAATGTATGTTCAGCTATATATTTAAAACACTTCTTTACTCCATTTGTAACTCTACTAGGCTAGGGTCTACCAAACATTTACATATCCAGTAATTTTTATGTGCAATGAAAAGAAGATCTTTTGGATTAAGAACACCACATCAAACTCCTGCGTCATTCCATGAGTATTTATATAAAATTTTTCTAATGGAGATTCTTCAAACAGTGAAGCTGTATCTGTAAATTCCATGAATACAAATGCCCATGGCACTTCACTGCACTCTGGCATATCTTCACAGTGTTTTCAGACTGGAAAGAAATATTCAGTTGAGATTCCACTGCACACTTAAAAGTAAGATTTCATCAGAAAAGATTGCCATTAAAGTCTAAATCTAATTCCTTTCTAAGTTCCTAATAATGAAAGTTCCCATGATGGCAACCTAGGTTTTAAAATATGACTTTAATGTTGTTGTTGTAGATTTGTCATTTGTATCAAAAGCAGATGTGAAATTATTCTCAAAGCACCATTGCCAAATCATCTTTCTTGACCAGTGTCATGAAGAGAAGCAACTCACAAAAATAGCCACCTTTGAATTCAAGGCTTGGACGGCAACCTCCTTTTACCAAAAGTCCTAGTAATAACTTGGAAAGAATCCAAGAGAAAAATGGAGTTATGTTTAAAAGGGGCTGGAAAAAGGTAACACATATATCCAAAACATATGACTACTGGATCCAAACACTAATTGGAACCAGCATTTGGAGCCCTTCATCTGATGGCTAGCTCTGCCCTTCCCAAAAATTGTCAGTTATTAAATCAAGGGATTTGTAACTTCAGCCAAGGTTGCAAATCTTCATGGCTCACACCACATACAAGCAGCTATATATCAAAGCATCCTTAGTCTCTAATACCTTTTTGCTACTTACAGGAAACTCTTCCCAAGGACTTACTTCATACCATTACAGTGAAACTCTACACAGTCATTTTAAATTGTCAGTCTTTGGCTGAAATGGACACCATTATAAGAAGCTGGAATGTATGACATTTTAGTAACCTATTTTCTGCTGGTAGGTAACTTTCTGTTGCCCCATGATCGAGGATATCACAACGAGCAGATATCTCATTACTACTGGAATAGAGAGCTGTCTGATAAGCTCTAGAGCTTGCATGATACCTTACTCAAAAGCCCTTACCAGAGAATTGCTAACTACAAGCTGATACTGTAGTTGAAATCACAATCCATTAAACACGAATGCATGATTACGATACCTCAGCTGCCGTGTTCTAGATGTAATTCATGGCACGGTGACTATTTTGCAATATGCTTCTATATCAAACTGCTTGAAGTCAAGCCGAAATATGTACAAGCCTGTGCCACCAAATTTAGAAATGGCTAAGTAAAAGGTTCTGTTTGCCTTGTTGTCTTCACATTAGAGCAGGTCCAGCTAGAGAGCTTTGCTAGCTGGGTGTTCCAGCAAATTCAGTTGATGTTCACCTAGAAGCTACAGACAGGCAAGTTAAATGTGTTCTGAGCACTGCAGAAGGACTAACAGATTGCTGTATTGTGTAGACATTAATTTCACCATCATCTGGGAAGGTATAATGTATATGTTAATTAGTAGTGTTTGCCAATTTACCTTGGACATCACTAGAGTTGAAGTAGCTTAACAGTTCAGCAAAACTGTTCCTAATGAACCTACACCTTAATTATCAATAGTGTAGAAGGCTAACCCACCATGATCACATTATGCATAATCAAGAACACTTAGGATTCATGATCTATTATGCAGCTCTAGTAGTCCTAGAATTCTTGTGTCAAAAAAGCTGTATGGGTGAACCGAAACGATTTACACGCAACTGAATCAGATACATAAAGTATTAGTATTTGTTCTGAGTGCTTGCCTCTAACACAGAAAGCAGCACACTCAGACCATTTCACAGATGTTTTGACTCAAGGGGAAACAGGTTATACAAGTCTGCAACTCCACTGAATGCTTTGGAATTTGTCAAGTAGACTAATATCGCTGATGTCACAGATATTTGCATATTATATACAACATTACAAGGAGTTTAGCAACTCTAGCCACATTGTGAAAGGCCCTATCACTACCAAACTACAGGAATAGAAATTCCCCTAAGATATACAAAACTACTTCAGAATCCCAATCATCAGAAAAACCGCAGCAACACATTTCCTTTACTCAAAGTAAACAGCTTCCTCTCCAGGATTATGTTCTCAAGTGAAACAGATGAGAAAGGGATGACTCTGATTTGATCACCAGCTCCCATAGTGACTATGTCATCTCAGAGAACACTCCCCAGGTGACATATCATGAGGTATCAAAAGATTTTCCTTACCAAATGCAACCCTCAAGGTAGAAAAAAAACAGAGACAAACAGAGTACAGTTAGTCACCACAGAACAAGATCTGGAATTATCCAGGCCACAAAAGAGGGGAATTGAGCCCATTGACAAGGAGGGATTCTGTGCAACACCCAATGAATCAAATCCTCACAGATGTCTATTCCAGGAAGGCCAATCCAGAGAAGCAGCTTAGCTTGCTAAATCATGTTAATGGGACAACTGAACTCTTTAATGCCCAAGACTTTGGCTGACTGTGTACTTCACAGAATATTCTGAGTTGGAAGGGACCCTCAAAGATCATGAAATCCAGCTCTTAAGTGAATGGGCCATACAAGGATCAAAACCCCTGTAGTGTTATTATCACCACTGCTCTAACCAGTTGAGCTAAACTCAGGCTTATGCTTTCTTCCTGATGTTTAGAGCACCAGAATGTCTCTCCAGGCAGAGCTCTGCCAATGCAGAGCAGAATTTCAAGCAAGATGCTGTCCTGCTGTACTCAAGTTTACCTCAAGGACTGTTGACATCACAGTACTGGCACGATCTGTTAGACATGGAAACCTTAAACGAATACGCTTGCCACGAGTCTTCTTGGATAGAAGCAAGAGGTAGGTTGCTGACATGTGGTCATATTTCCACTGTGGGGTCAGGGAGAAAGAAAGAAAAAGTATTTTAATCTCCTGTTTGGAAACATTACAAGTCAAGCTCAGCCTTCTGAGTATTTCTGAGTCTCTGCAAGTTTTTCTACCTCATATGCAACCCTAATTACACATAACTGTAATTTCAGCAAAGAGTTAACCCAGCAAATGGTATCTGTTGTTCAAGTATAAATTTCTACATGTCTATTCTGACTTTCAGAGATTCCGAAGGATTTTACCATAGTGGTAGGATATAGCAAACAGTAAGATTTAGGGAACATGAAGATCACAATTAAAGGAGAAAAAGAAATAAATAAATCTGATCTTCTGAAATAGTAGCTTGTAGTTATAAGCTACAGCCAGATTTTAGAGTTCTGCAGGGCTTCCCTAAATCTGAAATGTATGTAAAATATAATACTTTGGAATATGTAAGTATTGGTCTGATAACGCAGTAAATTTATTTACTCTATTACTGTATTTAATTAGTGTAAATTACCGACATAAACTTCTTACCTCGTTTATTAACTGCAATATAGTCTCCCTGCTCTGCTCATGAAACACAGAAAGCTCTGTTACACAGTCCTCATCAAGATGTCCCAGCTGCAACAACACAATGGATATTGAAATGAGGGTTTTCAATTTACCCCATAATCCAAATCTGACAGTGACACTGTTGTGAAACCCAGTGGGCTGAGTCAATAGTCAATGATGATTTTAGACCTTGTATTTCAAATGTTTAGCATCACAGCTAAACATTGTAGGAAACAGACTGAAAAAGTCATATAACTTCAACAGCTTCACAGTCTTGATCCTCAAAGGTGAGATTTCACAAATTCAAATAAGCCACCCAAAACCTGGTAAGGTTTTTATTAGAATGGAAGGTATGCTTTCATCTGCCTATAAATATCCAAAGCTATGAGCCATGCCCATCTCTACCCAAGCCAGGTTGCACTGATGGTGAGAGCACAGTCAAACTGTCTTTATTTAGGGTTACAGTGGCATCTGGTGGCAATGGGAAGAACTGGCTGTCAACAGGCAGGAACTTCTCAGCACATTCTGCTGACAGCCAGATTATTTTGGTTTTTTTCCTCTCCATACTGCGTTCATCTCTCACATAAGTAAAACAAGCGACAAAGAGACAGGAAGAATATTCTTTCAATGAAATTTTAATTTTCCAATTAAAAATTTGGCAAATTTTAAATTTCATTTAGTTTCATTGGAATTTTTGAAATTACAATTTTCTTGGAGGACTACATAAAAGATAAACCATAACCACATCTAGCATGACCTTCAGAATATTTGTGTTTTACATATGACCAGCTCCTTAGGGAAGGAGCTGGTCATTCATATGTAGAAGTACTTCACTTTTTGACGAGAATTCAGTTATACTGCATATTCAGCTGAAGAATATAAGGAAAACACATTAGAAATTTTTCCTCAAGAGAAATCAAGACCAAGTAAGAATATTTTGACAGCTAAAAGAATCAGAAAAGAACCACAACCATCTTAAAGTTCATCTTGTAACAAACAATTTCATACCATGCACTACGAGGATGGTAGTAAGCCAGCAAATATCACATGAAATGCTTTAATATCTATCTGGCCAAAGAACTTACTGGGTATTTACTTTGCCACTGAACAGCATCAGAAAAACCTTGCATGAGCCAAGGGTGACTTAACAGGTGTTGGACTGTTATCCGCTTCTTTGGGTCGACCTGGTGTGCCATAAAAATCAAAGTGGTACTTAAATTGTGGAGTAAAAATGAAGAAACAATTTATCTTCCACCAAGAATGTTAGGGTGGTTAAGGACAAAATCAGAAACGAGTACTTTTTCAGAGCTTTACAAAAGGAAGCTCACACTCAAAGATCTTAGCAGTCAAGAGCAGTTATGGAACCTACAGCTACAACAGATCTCCCAGGGATATGCAGCATTGGCTTTATTCCTTAGGTGTAGTCCAAATGTATGTTTTTATAGCACATGAAAAACCAAATGCATGCTGTTTAAAGACTTTGTTAAATCATGTAAACTTTGCTAATTTTTTTTTGAAATCAAACATTTTTCCCAAAGATTTTTTTGCTGAAGGCAATGGTAATCTTTTCTTCAAAAAATTGTAAGAATTAAACTTCTTATTTAAACACCGAATGGTTTTTAAATATTTCATAGAGGTAATGTTTTGAACCGATTACACAGTACTTTAAACATCTATTGATCAGAAACAATACCTTTACCTGCAGCATTTGGTCAAGGAGCAGTGTACTGCTAGGAGAGAGCCACTTTGGAATACTGTATTTTCCTCTCTGCAAAAAAAGAAGAGGATTTAGAACTAACACTGAACCTCAAAAGGAACTACTAAATTACTTGGACAATAGTGACATCTGTACTTTGTAAAAAAAAACAGTGGGAAGATGTGAACTTAGTTTAAAGAATGACTTGCATAAATGTCATGGCAATACTAAAACCCAGCAGCATTAGTAAGGAAAATTAGTAAGGAAGCTGCAGTCTTCATCCACTGCGCTTGTGTGACACTTCCATTTCCACCCACTTTTGCAGTTAACCTACTCCTTTCTCCATTGCCTTGGGTCATGCTATCAACTTCGTACTGAAGTTCTAGAAGTGCAAACATACTGGATTATGAATGACTGATAGTAGCACTTTGCAATGTGAAGATTTCCTGAAATCACTACTTTTCAGACACTAAAATTACACCATCCGTGGTATTAGGATATTCTTTTTTGAATAGGTTACATCTAATGCTAAACTTTATACAGCAGACAGGAGAAAGGTTACAGATCTAGCAAGTGAAATATTTTTTTCAAGATAATAATTTACAGTTGTTTTTCTTTAATTTTTGGTTAGAGGAAAATTGAAAAAAAACAGCTCCCAGAAGTGAGGCATAACAGTAGCTAGGAACCAAACCAAATTCACCACCAAGAATCATTTATTCCTCAATGAAAACCAAGATAAAAAGAAAAATCAGTAAAAAGTCTTTGTCAAGTAACATAAGTATTATTTTGTATTGGCAGTTTTCTTTCTACAGACAAATGCCTTAATAAAAAAACAGTTGGTAGTATATGCAGCCACATTTCTAAGTAGAGTATGCTTTGTGTTGACATCACAGATTAAAGACTTTCAGTTACATCTTTACAGACACTACTAGTAAATTATTTACTTCTAGTTCTGTAGGCTGTTTTACAACATAGCTTTACTATGAAACTAAGTAACACAGGTAACCTACATTTTGGCTTTAGTATAATGCTACAGAACACGACATAACAAAGAGCAATTGTCATCTATTGTACTGTGGGCAATACTGGATGGTAAATAAATTATGATATCTGCCAGGCACATAAGGTCATACCAAAAGTAATTCTTTTTTTACAGTAGTTATACCACAGCTTAATTTTTCAGTCAAAAAGTCAAGCCACTGATTCACAAATGAAGAGAACATTTCATATAAGGTATGTGATTTTATTTAAATTCAAGCAGCAAATTTGACTTGGAGCAACAGGTTCAAGATGAGATTACAATAAATTTCAGGATTTAAAATGTGTGAAACTAATTCCATAATAGTGGGTGTCCTCATTTGAAACAATTTTCAATGCACAACCACATAAAATGAAAAACATTTCAGAGTGGAAATAGCAAGTACGCATCTTAACTCCTGTGACATGATTAGTTTTTGACTGCTCCCAGAGTAAGCTTTAAAACCTCATTTGTTGTTTCAGATCACTTCAACACATTCCACTGGCAGACAGTGTGTTGCTCCAAACAACTCAGTTCATAGTTCCTGTCCAGTCTGGACAATTTTAACTACACAGAATAATTTTTTATATTCTTAATTAAGATCTCCATTTCACATCTGAGTTCTCAGCTCAGTGAATGCCTTAAGCAGTTGGATCATTTACCAGGTTCTGCATCTTGGTGTAATGAGCACTAAAAAGGGTTTTGTCATCCTATGACAACATGCTTACAAGTGGACACGTTCTCAATTGCTCTGACCTTCTGGGTAGACAACACAGTTCACACCACAAGCAGGGAGGGAAAAGTAGCTCAACAACCCTGTTTACACTAAATAGCAATTTCCCTTAGAAACTAAGCACTTGTTAGCATTATTTGGACAAGACTCCTAATCACATGGTTTAGTTTAGGTAGTCTTGCAAAGAGGAGGGACTTGGACTTAACGATCCTTTTTGCTGTCTTCCAGCTCAAGATATTCTATTACTATATGAGTTGGGAAGTCATGTAAAATACTGGTATCTCATCTGAACATTGTGTTCAAATGACACACATCTGAACAATCTCTTTGTATTAAGTAGCCTTTGCTTGTTTTTTTCCTTTTTTTTTTTTTTTTTTTGAAGTTCTCTTCAATAACTCAAACTAAGCTTCTTAGTCAAGGTACTTCCTTCTGTCAAGGTACTCAAATGTACTCCAATTCTAGATTAAAAATCCAAAAATCCACACTCCGTTGAAATAATCAGGTGCTTCATAGAGCTCAGACTGTTATGCACCCTGAAAACAGTTCCTGTGCAAACCAGTGTCAGTTGCCCCCTGCCAAAGGAGTCCTTGAATACTCTCAAGGATGGTTTTGTGGTGTCTTTTTAAAGACATATCAGACTTTTGGTGAGAGGAGAATGAGGTAGAGGAATACAAAGCCATTACTCTACACTGCTGTCCATCATCCCACTCAAGCCAAGTTTCATTAACACAGATTTTTATGGCATCACATCTGCACCTCTGCTAGCTCAGAAGTGGCTGGCAGAGATGCAGATGTGATGAGAAACAAGAGCTGTCTAGCCACATCAAGAGGAGTTTACAGGGAAAGAATCAATGACTTAATTGTACTATTTACTATTTATTCAACTCCTTTTGGAAGAGGAAAGTATAACAGCACATGCAGAATCCTGCTTTTCCTACACATGAGAGTGGCTGACATTCAAGAAGAGTATTTTTAGTAATTTTTAGGAAGAAGACAGAAAAATACTTAGATATAAAAGTCCAGACCACTAGCAAAAAAACACTTTTCTGAAACTCACTTTTCTACTGTATCATAGAACAAAGCTAGAGTACTACACAGGCTGAGGGAAAACAGAAACAAATCTACAAAATACTGATCAAAAGAGAAGCAAAACATAACAGCAGATTCAGCAGATAAGCCTTTTTTTCTCAAATCAGAAAGTAAAAATTTCTCATAATGCTTAGTGATGCCTGTTCCTCATGTATTCTAGTATCATCAATACCTACCATGATCTTCCTGTAGACAGCCATGACATTATCATCATCAAAGGGGAGAAAGCCACACAGCAGAGCATACAGCAGTACTCCCATACTCCAAATATCTGCCTAAAAAATAAAAGTGAGAGTTCACAAACCTCATCTATTTAAAATGGCTTAGAGACTGATCACATTGTCTGCTTTTGGCAAAGCCCCCATGAAACTTGCAGAAAGTAGGTTCCTCAACTCTGGACACAACTCGTGAAAACACACAATTGTGAAATTCAGTGAATTTTCAATTCACTGAAACTAGAGCACTAGTAAAACCATTACGCTCTTCCTTAGGTCACCAATTACTGCATTACCTTCAACCTACAAGGAATTTGCTGACAAAAAGGAAATCAGACTCATCTGAAGGGATTTTGTACTCAAAAAACAGTTTTGTGTGTTTGTGATTATGACAGCTGTAACAATCACCTTTAAAGTCCCACTGTTTCTTTTCTGTATAGACATGATGAGGTCTATGTGCTTCATACTTCAACTTCCAATTCAGTCATAAACATACAGGGGTTTGAGAAGCACTGACTTTGTGAAGAACTAAAAGAAAGCAAGACTTAGAGGTCAAGGACAGTGGTGCAAAGGAGGTAAAGGAAAAAAGACTGACTCTATCCAACAGCACAGACATTAAGGAAGTTTGAGGAGATTGAAATTGCAGCATATTGAATGGATTGATAAATGCATGTAGCAGACCCCAATGTTCTAGACATGGAATCAAAGCTGAATAAATGCTACAGTTTTTGATCTCTTTTATTTTACTATATTGCACAGTAAAAAGAGCAAGTTTTCATAGAAGATTTCAAAGGCAAAGTACATAAGATACTGAGACTGAGACCACATAGAAATTTGCAACAAGACTTAGAAAATTACCAGAACAAATTGCTGCTTGGAATAATGTGGTAGAAGACAGTTATTTTTTGTAGAGCAACACCTGGGGACAGGGAAGGATTAGTCAGAGATGAAGAAGCCAGTTGCAGAACCTGTAGTCAGGAGCTACTCCAGGCTGTGACTACTCTCAGTCACACAGCTTCTGAGGGCCACTGAGGCAACATGACAGTGAAGAAAGACACCAGGGGAGTATATCTGAATCTCACCAGCTTTAAATACATGGTACACAAGGAAAAAAAACCACCCTAACCTACAATTTTATCACCTACCTCTGAGCCAATGTATGCTTTGCCCTGAATCAGCTCTGGTGCCGCATAAGCTGGGCTTCCACAGCAGGTGTTCAGATGGTAATCAAGGCCACCCTAGTATAAGACAAAACTGATAACAAGGAAGCATTGCCCTAGCACAAATGGTGTCTTCAAGCAACATATTAGAGGCTTCAGAAGCTTCATTTTCTAATGCTGTCTACATACAGTCACCTAACATTTTGCTTTGGTATAATATATGGTTTCACCAGGCAAAAACTGTCCAAGACCAGGAAAGTCCTATAAATGTTCAGATCCCAAGCTGGTCCTTCACATGCTCTCCCAGCAGTCTTTTCAGCAGCTCCTCCTGTGATAGGAATACTTCCCTTTGTGACCAGAAAGAAAACGGATGGAACTTGGGAATCAGTAATCCTGGAGCTACCGGGCAGGAGCCTGGTTGGATATTTATATCAATATTTAAGGCAATAACTTCATGAAGAGCCACTGAAATGCTTCCTTATTAAAAACATGCTATTTCTTAGCCTGGGCTTTGCTCTAAGCAGATCAGAGTGAGATGATATTGTACCACCAAGATGGTGGTCTAATAATCCCGATTTCCTGCAAGGTGCTTTAACTTGACTCAGCCAAAGCAATCTGTGGACTTTGGATCTGTAAGATCTTCTTTCCATTAAATTCCTTCTTCCCAGCACCCATCTCATATGTGAAGATGACAAACAGAGCAGCAACATAGAAACAAACTTTAAACTTGTTAAACGACTCAGTACCACTGTGTGGATCCAGAAGCTTTGTGGATCAAATCAAATAGATTCCCCTTACCTTTACAATCTCCACACACAGACAAATCCTATGAAAATGACACACCGTTGAAAATTATTGGGGGCAAATGGACACCAACATAAACTTTACAGTGCAAGCCTTTGTGGGAGTAGATACTCTACACACAAGGCAACACGTGCCTTATATTGGGATGAAAGATGAAGTGCAAGAAGAGAAAAACTGATAATCTGCGCAGAAAAACTGTCTCGCACTGAAGTCCCTACTAAGCAGTTAGCAGTGGGACAACTACACCAACCCCTTGAATTCAGGGCAAGGCTCTGCACTGCATCCTGAAGGCATGCCTGCAATTTTTATGTGTGCACTGTAGCTGATTAAGCTCTGCTATGATAGCAACTGACACCCTTACCTTTGGCTTTGCACAAAGTCCAAAGTCTATCAGTTTCAGGTTATGTTCCTCATCAATCAGCAAATTTTCCTAGTAAAAGAGAGAGTGGTAATGAATTCTTACATAATGCCAGGTATCCAAGAAACCACATTTTCTTTCACCCTATTTCTTCTTGCCATTACCAGCCATAATTTACCTGAAGCTTTCATCTGGAGATTTTGGTCTGTTGCTAATGAATATATCCTATATTCCAGACAAGGAATACAAGCTCCTACCTGCTCAGAGAGGCCTAGGGCGCTGCTACACAGAAAGTAAAAACTTTGAGGCATCAGCCTGCCCTCACAGAAAATATAGCCAGTGATATCCCAGATGGTGTGAAAAGAAGCAGAGCTGGCAAAGTGGGGAAGCCACTTGCTCTCCGTTCACCACACTGAGAATAGCACACCCAGTTTCTGCCCACCCTCTAGCACAGGAAAGACAGCAAACTGAAGACAACTCTATGGATGGAAACCAGCCTGTCCAAGATGCTGGAGCACTTTTTGCATGAGGCGGCTGAGGGAGAGATGGTTTTTCAGCCTGTAGGTGACAAAGCTTCAGTGGAGACCACTTGGCAGCCTTTTCATTCCTACAAAGGGGGCATAAAGACAGCACCAGCCCCTCCAGAGAAGCACAAGGTGGGATGATGACAGTCAACAAGCTTCAGGAGACATTCAGACTGGAACTAAAAAAGCTCATTTCTCATAAAAAAGGAAGCCTAACAGGTTTCCCAGCAACATTGTGGTGCCTCATCCTAGGGAGAGGTCCAAGATGTTCCTGGATAAAAAAGTTTGGTCTGACACTGTTTTGAACAGGAGATAAAAGCAGAAGCCCCTAGAAGTCAATTCCCAAACAAGTTATCTCACAATCCTATGAATCCATCAAGTCTCCAGCTACAATCCAAATCTTTCCAAGAGGGACGCAGAAGGCTTTGCTTGGAGAGAAGCTCTTTGGAGACAAGATTACCTGAGCTGTCTAGTAAAATGCTTGTGTGCAAAGAACTTGCTTTTCTCAGTTATCGCTGTCTCTAAACATACAAACTTCTAACCCCTTCCTAGGAGAAATAGTATCAAGGTTTCCATTTCCTAAGCCCATGCTTAATTCTTGTGGCAACAACAAAGCCACAGGATCAGTCTTGTGGCACATCTCTCCTCTGTCCTTTCTTGTTTACAGTATGGGAGTCACATTTTCTTTTGAATGTCATAACAGAACAGTTTGCACAATAGAGAGGACCCATAACAACTCTCCCAGGCTACGCGCTGGAATAAAGGGGATAGCAAAAATGCCTAACCAACAGTCAAAATCAAATCTGTGTTTGCTCCACCCTCAACTGGAGTGCACTATTTTGTTACTCTTACGGAGGAAGATCCTTCCTCAGATACAGCTACATCCAGCTCAGTTGAGGAAGAAAGCAATAAGTAGAAATAATGCTTTTCAGCAAATGTTAACTAAAGACCTCTAAGCACAAGAGAACAGAGAAGATAACTCACACCAGCTCCATTCAGAGAAATAAAAGTGGGTGTTTGTTATTATTTGTGCAAATTGGACTACTGTTCAGACTTACTGGTTTGAGATCTCTGTGGGCATATCCCTGACTGTGCACATAAGCAATTGCTGAAACAATCTGACGAAAAAATATGCGAGCTTCCTCCTCAGAAAGGTGGTCCTTAGAAATTATGTAATCAAACAGCTCTCCTCCAGGACAGTACTACATGAAAGCAGAAAAAAAAAAATTAAATTTGGGATACAGTCATGAAATGTAAACATGAACAAGGGCACTGGACAGCAGGAAGGCACTCTTCTCTTTCTTTCCCTCTGCTTAATCCCAGCAGCACCCAGGCATGCCCCAGGCCAGTGTGCAACAGATCCAACAAGACCAAGAGCCCAACTCTTGCCTGATGCTTCCCACAGACATATCACACTACCAGCACAGGCGACAGAAACTGGCCAAGACGTGACAACTCGGTGGCACTTCTCAGGTCCTACATATCCTGCTGGCACTGTTTTTTGGAGTGTGACGTGGGAATTATAGTCAGTTTGTTTATTGCAAACAGTGAAAAGTGTTTTTTACAATGAGAAAGAACACATTATCAGCTTCATTTTTAAACTACAGCAACTTAGACACACTCATCATTGAGATGATTTTCTAAGAATTGTTTCATTTGGACTCTACTACCAGCTACTGCTACGGCTAAACCCAGAGATTTTTGCCATAGCAGAAACATCATTCCTTACCTCTAAAACCATGAATATTTTCTTGGGTGTCTCAATCACATGATACAACCGGCAAATGTGCTGGTGACTCAAGTCCTTCATGGCATCGATTTCTAATTTAACACGAGGCAAGTCATCCTAAAAGATCACAACAGCAAGGTATGAAATTGCTAAGTAGCTTGACAGCCTGTACCTCAAAGTAAACTTGCACATCAGAACTGTTCAAACTCAAACCAGCACCAGCTCTGTCACTGCTCACCTGCCCTCCTCACACACTGGTCAGTAAAACCCAAAGGGGCAGATATATAGTGCTACTATTCTCATCAGCACTCCATTTGACTTACAGTAGTTTATTTACTTACTTAATATTTAAAGCTGTAACGGCCTCAATTTTACAGCTAGGGAATATTGCCCTCTCCACATGAGGGCACAGGATTTGTGGTGCCATTAAAATCCTTTCAAGTTTACAGCACCTACCACTATCCCACAGTGACAGGTTGCACCCGTGCTCCTGAGAGCTCCACAGGAACAGCACATTACCACCTCTGAAGTATCTTTTGGATTACCTGTAAAGCAAGCTTGTCCATGATTTTTATTGCAACTTTTTCACCAGTGAGACGATGTCGTGCAAGTTTTACTTTTGCAAACCCACCTAGAATTTGAAACAGAAATGTATAAAGCTCTGCATGGTGACAAGCTTTCTCACCCTGATCTCAGTCGCCCTGAAGCAACTACCACGCAGGCATGTAGCATCATTGCTAGAGGAAGAAGCAATTGCTGCCACTGCCTTCCAGTTACACTTCCACAGTTGTGGCCCGCAAAATACACAGAGAAAACACGACCCACAGACTCTGAAGTAACAGTTAATCTCTCAGATAAACATCGAGGTGAATGGACACATCACACACTCTTGTTTGCATTCACAGACTGAGCCCACCTGTGCCGACTGTTCCGTGTAATTCATAGTACTTGAGAATTTCCTCATAGTCATCTCCGGCCATTCTGCGACCCGCAGGATGCGGGCAGCTCTTCTCAGCACCTACAAAGGGAGACCGCAGATTGCGTTCATGCTTTCGGGCTCAGGAACCGACTCAGCAGCAGCCCCCCGGGAAGGCGGAGCAGTTGCTATTCCCACGGACCTGTCACGGCTCCCCGGCAACCCGAGTCGCACCGGCCAGAAGACCCTCGAGTCCCACCCCGTTTCTTGGGGCGCTGCCGATAGCCGCCGTCCCGAGTGTTACTCCGTCCCGAGGCAGCGACCCCACTGCGGAGCAGCCTAGAGAGTCCGTTGCCGTTCAAATGTCCCGCTTCCGGCCGCCGGGATCGATAAGCCAATCTCCGAGCGCTCCTAAACCGGAACGGGCGTGGAAGGCATGGGTATACTGGGAGGGAGGGAGGTACGGAGAGAGACAGGGAGTTCGGGCTGTCAGCGTGGGAAGGTGTCTGTTGCCAGCTGGCTGTTAACGGGGGCGGCCTCAGTCGAGACCAGTTCCTACTGAGACAGAAATCAGCGTCTGCTTCTCCCAGAAAGCGCGTACCCAGGAGCAGCCGTCGGAGCTGCAGCGGGGTCTGCGCCGCAGGGGCTGGCGCCAGGCACAAGATGGCGGCCGAGGCCGTTGCTCCGAGGAGGTGGTGTCTCGCGCCGCTCCCCGCGGGCTTTCCCGCCACAGCCCCGGCTCAGCACCGCTCCTGGGTATCATGGGGCAGGCCCACCCGAGGCACGGTGTCTCTCCGGGCCGGAGCAGCGTGGGGCAGGTGGGAGTCTCCATTGTGAGTTATATGTTTAGATGACTATTAATAGATAATAGGTTCATTAATGCAGTATTGCAGCTTTGCTCTCTGCACGCGAAGTAACACAAGACAGTTTGTACCCCGTCTGCCAGCCATTTAAAGAGGCAGGAAATGTGAGGGCGACGTGGTTGGAGGAAAGGGCAGGAAACGTGACGGGAAGAGAGTAGGAGACATGACTGGAATAAGTACAGGAAACGTCAGGGGGAAAGTGTGAGAAGCATGAGGGGAAAGCAGTGGGAAACATGAGGGGAAAAATACAACCGGCAAATGTGGACATCCGAGGATTAGAAAGGGCAAGGAAATAGTATGGGGAAGATGCAAGAAGTGAGTGTGGGGGAAGTATGGCAGATGTGAGGAGAAATGGAAATGGGCAGGAAACATAGGGGGAAATTGGGTTGCAAAATCATCAACTTCTATCAAAATCTCCACAGCAAAACTACACTGTGTGGCTCCCTCAGGATGCTGCATAGGCTCAGGGTGAGCCATGGCTCCAGAGAGCAGCCTGGCCCTGGCAGCAAGGTGCTAATCCTCTGTCCCATCCTTGTGCTACTATGCTGAGCCACCCAACAGTCTGTGCAGAGCCTGGAATGCCCTCCTGAAGCAGGATGGCTGTTGCCAGCAAAGAGCCCACTGCTTGCTGAGGGCATAGGCTTCCATCTGGCAAGGCAAAGTATGTGGCTGTGCAGGCAAAATGCCTGTGCCTGTCAGGGGGCAGGATTAGAGAGTCCCTTTTCGGTAGAAGTGCACAATCTTGTTCTCTTGGGATAGCTTTTTGTCACTTGGGACAGGCCCTAGACGCTGCAGATTTCCTCTAGGGACAGATCTTAGTTGATGTAGTCTTTCCACTCTTCCTTCTCCTTGGCAAAGGCTCCATCCTTGGACTTTGGGACTAACAGGACTGAAACCTCCAACTGTCCCTGCCAACTGCCTGCTGTGGGCATGGGATTCCAACAAGCGAGGTGAAGGACTGGGTGAGCAGCAGGGACTGTGCAGTGCAGCTGCCTGGCTCTCTGTACCTGTCACCTGCCCACTGAAGTCCAGAGAAGCTGTTATTGCTGACTCTTATTCCTCAGCAGCAAGAGGTGCATGGTGCTGTCTTTCCTCAGGAGCTCTGGCCAGAGCTGGCTCAGAGGCTGTGGCATCCACTGGAGCAAGAAGTGCTTGGGTCACTAGCGGCCTCTCCTGCTACCTCTGTGATCATGCTGCTGAGACAGCTAGGCCTCTTCTGGGTAGCAGTGTGAGGGTCCTCATGCACTGGGCCCAAGGAGTTGTCCCAGGTGCTGCAGCTGACATCATCTTCTGGTTAGGACAGACCTTGGCCTTTCTTGTCTTTTCAGTGAGACAGTTTTTTTTTCATTGTCATCTTCTCTTTGGGAGAGCTCTTTGTCATTGCTGTCTTCCCCTTGGGACAGGTCTTGGTCTTTTCTCCTGTTCCTGTTCCATTGTCTTTCCCATGGGAGACCTCTTTGTCATTGTTGTTTTCCTACTAGGACATGCCTTTGTCAAAATTATCTTCTTCTTGGGACATGTCTTTTTTTTCATGCTGGGTGAGTTTTTTGTCATTGTCCTCTTCCCTTTTGGAGAGGTCTTTGTCTTTCCTGTATTTGCCTTGGGACATCTCTGTCATTCCCATCTTCCTCTTGGGATCTGTCTTTGTCATTGTTGTATTCCCATTATGACAGCTCTTTATCACTGTATTTTTCTCACTGTGGCAGCTCTTCATCTCCTGCATACTCATTGAGACAAATCTTTCTCATTATTGTCTTGCCTTTCAGCCAGTTCTTGGTCTCTTGTCTTCATTTTGGGACAGCTCTTTTTCTTTAATGTCTGCTCTTGGCAGAGCTTTTGCTATCCATCATCTTCCCACTCTTTCTCTTCCTCACATAAGGTGGCACGATTGAGAAATTTGGTTCCAGAAGCTCAAGCACCTTCTGATGACCCATGATTTTTTCAAAATCCTGGAAAATTTGTCTGGCTTTCCTGAGCAGGAGCAGTCTGTACTCTGCACAGGCTGGGCTTCTTATCATCACTTCCTGTGAAGGCTCTGTCTTGGACACAGTGCTCAGAACCTTTTTAGATTGTGGTGCGCCAGCAGAGACCTGCTGCTGAGGTTGCATTTAATGATGCTGCTCTATCCGGTTCCATGTCCCTGCATCTCTGCCCAGGGAAGCTGATAAAGCCATGCTCTGTGCCCAGTCTCAGCATTCTACTGTGTCTCTGGCTCCACATGTAGTTCTTGTGAGGGATGTCATGCATAGAGATCTGGTTCTTGTCCTTCGCACCTGCAGCATAGGCTTTGTGGTGGTGTGGTGCAGTCCTCAAGTTCTGAACATCTATGGCTGTGCCCTGCTCACTGTGGATGCCCTGAGCAATGGGGCTGTTGTTGGCTGTGGTGATGGCTGTTTTCCTGCCTCTGGCTGAAGCAGTCAGCTGCTGGATTCTGCTACCTCCTCTGGCAGAGGAGGTAGCTTGTGTGTGCAGGAGTGTTCCCACCTGTTTTGTTGTCAGATGGGCTGTCTCTTCCGGTGTCCCTCTGGTGTGGACAAGACAGTAACACACTGCACCAGGCTGTTCATCTGCAAGAGAAGCTGAGGAGAGAGGCTGCCTGACTGTGGCCCTTGCTCCTGCCACATCTGTTCCTCCTGCCTGCCTTGTCATCAGTTCCTTGGGGTGGGAAGATGTTAAAACCTGGCTCTGGCTGCCTTGCAGTGTTGCCAAGATGCACCCAGCCGTAATAACCTTTTCTTTATGGTCCTTGTCTCCTATTGTCCTTTAATAAACTTAAATTTTCACAAGAGAGTGAACATGTTTTTCACAGCAAGACCCTTTGAAATGTAAACCAGGATTTATTCAATTGAATCATGACTGCATGCTGTGTCCAAGTTCTTTGTACAAATAGTGTACAGGGAAAATCCAGAACTGCACATTGCTTGTGATATGTATTGAATTATCGGGGATTAAATTAAAAATGAGATGAAAGTGAGGGAATTGCTTCTAAATGTAAATATTCTTGTCCTAAAGGAGCCATCAGCTCTGTCCCGAGACTTGAGTTAAAATTATACCTGTCCCAAATTGCCCTGTCGACCAGGAGAGCTCTCAGCACTTGGCGATGGCTGCCAGCAAATCCTCAAACTTTTACTCGCACAGGGACAAGGCCCTGCACTCTAACCTAGATTCACTTTTTCCTACGGTGGGGGCTCCCTCTCCTTATCTATCTTCAGCTTGGATGCCTGCATTCCTTTCTAAGTAGCCTTGAACTTCCTTTGTTCCCTCTGCAGGCCTTTCTGCAAGCACACCAGTTAACAGACTACACAAGTTTCACCAGCAGACTTCACTAAATCCAAAATTGGTTTCTACCCCAAGTTAAATTTCCAACCCCCTGTCTCACCTGCGATGTTTGGAATTTTAGGAGGTGGCAACCCACTTGAGACCAAAGGTCCTGGGCAGGGTGCAGGCCCACGGATGCAAATGCCGTCCCTTTTCCATGGGAAGCAAAACTAACCACCCCAGTTTCCTTACATAGGTTTGCCGAAGGCGTTTGGCGCTCCCAGGTCACTCTGAGTTCTCGTTGGCTGCAGGTTTGCTCTTGGAGTTAAGGGGTGCTTCCTCCTAACCCTCAGCTCAGCTCATCCCCCTACTGTTTTGTCCCCCTCTCCGCCACTAATCCCTGCTCTGTTTTCCAGCCCGCCCTTGCTCCATCTCTCACTCCGCCCTTCACCCCTCCCACCACGCTCCCCGCTCCATCCGTTACTTCACCCACCGCATGCCCGCGACTCTGCAGCAGCACGTGGGAGTCTGAACCCTTGGAGCACAGTGCAGCTCTCGCTGCAAGACAACACCCAAATAAGACAGGCAGGGACAACGTCTGTGGGCTGCAGGGTGTCACAAAGGGCTGCGGACTGAGGGGAGGGGGCTGGAGGGTGACACAGAGCATGGGGGGAGCTGAGCGGCAGAAGGGGGCTTTAGGAGCAGCTGCGGGGGCTCCAGAGTGGCACAGAGATGCTGAGAGGCTGCAGTGGGAACTTGAGGCTGACAAGAAGAGGGTGAGCAAATGCCTTGAGGGGCAAAGTGGGGGCTGCTTGAGGGTGACTGGTGAACCAGCTCTAACACCACCCCTAACCTCACCCTAAAAACCACCCCTAACCAGGTGGAGAGTGCACAGTGGAGGTTAGGGGGCCAAGGGACAATGTCAGAGGGCTTGGGGTGATACACAGACATTGCTGGCTGAGGGGCAAAGAGGGGTGGCTTGACAGGTGGAGAGTTCACACTGAGGGTTAGGTATGGAGGGGCTTGACAGCTGGCCTGCAAGCAAAGCTGAGTTAATAGAAGAAATAACACCTGATGGTTTTTGGGTGTATCCATAGCAAGGAAGAAGACAAGGCCGTCAGCATGGAAACCGATTAGAAAAGATACATGAGAATTTTTGCAAGCTAGACTTTGTAATTCAGTAGATGTATACGTGCCTTATTAAATTTCTGTAAAACTTGTGCCAATTATGTTGATGCTGATTGCTTTGCACCAATGAATATAATAAGTTATTGTGATGTAGTTAATGACTTAAGATCACGCTTTGTTAAGGGTATATAAACTGGAGAACACGTAAAATAAAAACTTTTTTCTCTTCCTGGACCTTGGTCACGTGTGTATGTCACATCCGGCCTAACAGTGACAGTTAGGGGTACAAAGGACACAGGGTACCAGGTAGGGTTAGGGTACAGGTGCAGCAGCCCTCACCCCAACCCTAAGGTCACTCTAAACAGCACCCCTAGGACCCCAGTTTTCCCCAAAAGCAGCACAAGGCAGCAACGGTAATGCTGGGACAGCCCCAGAACTCTCCCAGCAGCTGCAGGCAGCAACCCTAATAAAAAGGTAGCAATGGTGCTTGTGGTCTAGAGAGTGACAGGTAGGAGTTGGGGGCTGAGCAGGTTCTTTGGGGTTTTATTTTAGAGGTTTTCTCATGGCCTTAAAAAGATACTTTAGGGCTTTTTTGGAGGAGTTTTTTAGGAATTTTCTGGGAACATTTAGGATACTTTTAGGACTTTTTCAGGACTTTTAAAGATTTTGTTAGGGTATTTTAAGGGCTTTCTTAGTACTTTTAAGAATGTTTGGGGCTGGGGTTTGGGGGTTCTTGGGGCTTTTTTAGGACTATTGAGGGTATGTGGAGGACTTTTTAGGACTAGGGTATTTTTAGGGTTTTGGGGGGAATTTTTAGGCTTTTTTAGGGTCTTGTCATGGCATTTTAAGGATTTTTGGGGCATTTTTAGAGCTTTTTTAGAACTATTTAGGGATTTTTTAAAGGTTCTTTGGGGATTTTTAGGGGTTTTTAAAAGGGTATTTTTAGTGTATTTTAATAGTATTCTGAGGCTATTTTTAGGTTTTTGTGGAGTTTTTAGGGCATTTTGAAGATTAGGGGTTTTTCAGGGAGTTTTTAAGGTTTTTTAGGGTCTTTTCATGACACAACACATGGAGGCTGTGGGGCAGCTTGAGGGTGGCAGAGGCTGGGAGCTGAGGGAGGAACAGGGAGAGGGGGCAGTGGGTGACACACAAATGCTGAGGGTGGCAGGGGCAGCTGGAGGATGACACAGACAAGCTGGGGGCTGAGGGGCAAAGGAGAGGGGTTAAGGGTGACACACAGGAGCTGAGGGCTGGGGGGCAGAAGGAGGGGTTGAGGGGTAAAGGGAGAGGGCCACAGGGTACAGCTTAGGAGGCAAGTTAGGCTACAGGCGCACCACCCCTCAGCCCAGCCCATACCTCCCCCTAACCAGCTCCCCTGACAGCAGCCTTTTCCCCCAAGAGCAGCACAACACAGCAACCCTAACAGCGAGATCACCCCGGAACCCTCCTGGTGGGACAAGACAGCAACCCTCAAACCAGGACAATGACAGAAACCTCAGAGGACAAGAAGACCCACTGCAAAAAGGTAGTGATGGCATCTGCCGGCTAGAGAGCAAGAGGTAGAGTTCGGAGGCTAAGCATGTCTTTTGGATTTTTTTTCCAGGACTTTTAAAGATATTTAGGGGATTTTGGAAGGTTTCTTCAGACTTTTCTGGGATTTTTTAGGGTATTGTTGGGGCCTTTTCAAAACCATTTTAGGATTCTTTAGCATATTTTCAAGATTATGGTCAGGGTCAGAGGAAACACCCTCTCAAAAGGCAAAGTTTTAGGACTGCAGTGGAATGCTTTAGAAGGGGGCCAGTGGTGGTACAGTGGGTTGGTCCCACACTGCCAGTCCGAAGGTTGTAGGTTTTAGACCCAGTTAAGTTGTTGTGGTTAGGGTTAGATGCTCTCAGCTTTGGTCTGGGAGAACTTCTGCATAGAAAAACTCACCCCCTGAGTTTCCTGATGCCAGTTTGCAGGAGGTGCTTGGCACCGCCAGGGCAGCCCGAGTTCTCGGCAGGGGCAGTTTTGCTCCTGGAGAAATCCTGCGCTGGCTGTACTCCCTGCAAAACCAAACCCACTCCTGCTATGTGTCGATGTCCATTCACAGGAGGCACGTGGCACTCCAAGGGCAGCAAGAGTTCTTGGTGTTGGTAGCTGCGGTCTGCGAGAAATTGTTCTCTGTCTGCAGTTTTGGAGGCCGAATCCCAGTTTTAGCCACGGGCACACAGAGAGGAAAGAATGTTAATTTCCTTGGAAAGGAAAGTCTAGCACCCCATTGTTTAAGGGGCAGACGAAGGGCTGTGTAGGGGAAGGAACTCCCCACAGGACCTTTCTTAACCTTGCCCCCTACTCCAAGGTCTAGCAGCCCCCCATGTGACCAGCTGCTTTCAGAGGGGTACCCGGGCACACCCGCACAGGGAGCCGCTAGTCCAGAGGGGCTAACGGGGGTCTCCCAACCGCCCCTCCAGGAGCTATGGTTGGAGCATCCAGCAGGGACTAGGGAGCAGCCAGACCAACCTGGGCATGGAGCATCACTTCAAGAAAATGCTAAGAGAAGAGCCCTCTTGCCAAGGGGCAGCATCTGAGCGGGCCAGGCAGAATGTGGGGTTCCAGGGGAGAGATTTCAACTTTCCCCTTTTACTTTGTCAGTCCATCCCCAGAGCCCCCAGACCCTCCACAGCACTCCCAGAAAAGAGAGGTGTTATTAAGAGAAAAAGGGTTAAAAAAACAGGGGATAGGCTTCCTTTTCCATTATTTTTTGTGTTCAAATTGTGAGGGACTCTGCTTTCCCTGCAATTTTAATGGTCTCAGTTGAAAGAATCCCTGCCTTTTCTATGCTGTTAGGGCTGTTAATTGACAGGGAGTCCCCATTTTTGATATATTCTAGTTTAAATAGAAGGGGAAAACCTTGATGATGTTTCTTATGGGTTTGAGTTAAGGGTAACTGCCCCCTTTTTGTCGTCCTAAGCCCTAAAGTGAGGGGGAAGTCCAGCTGTCCCCCCATCTTAAGGGTTTGAATTGAGGGGAAAATCCGTCTTTTCTCATCAATTGAGAGATTTAAAGCGATGAAAACCCCTCTGTTCCCAATACTTCAGGAGATTACATTAAAGGGCAGAAGCTATTTATTTGCCGTTGTATTACTTGCAGTAAAGGTAACTGCCCCATTTCCTCATTTTAAGGGGACCCCTTGAAGGAAGCTCTGCCTTTTTCAGCATTTTAAGGGTTTAAAACTACATTTCAGGGCACTTCTTTCTGTGCCCTAGTACCAAATATCTCAGAGAAGGGTGAGCCTGGCATGTACTTAACCCTTACACTGCCCAGGAGGGTACTATTTCTCTTATTTTTATTTATAATGTAGATAGCCCTAATTAGAGGTCCTAAGGTGACTTAGACAATTCATATCATTAGTATTCTTTGCCACCCTACTTAGTCACATGCAAAGTACTAAGTAGCCACTAAGGAATTATTATGTAAGTTAACAGCAAATTACCCAATTTATCTAGTTATGCTGCCTAAACAGAAAGCTTTATTTCTTACCAGTTCTCTGCCCTTTTACTCCAGGTAGTTGTAGCAAAAAAGAAAGCATTGTTATTTCCCTGCACAGTTTTCTCCTTTATCAAGCCATTTACTTCCCTTGAATTCAAGTCAGAAGAGCCAAACAGCTGCAGCTGCTCTGAGGGCTTTTATACCTGGTGGGCTTTGCCCCCTCCCTTTTCCTGGGTGCCATGGGAACGAGAGGTGGGGCATCATCAGGGGTATATTAACCCCAGCCTTTGCTAAGGGCCTTCATTCCCTCTCTAGGATCATCCAGTATAAGAGGTCTCCTCTCATTTCAGTGAAGAGGCTCTTTCGGTTTTTCTTAGCTTGTTTTCAGCAGGTGCTTCTGGGCATCTAGAGCAACAGAGGCTTTGAAGATACTGCGAAGAAAACAGCATTGAATACAGAGTATTTAAGGTTGTGATTTTGGATTGTTTGTTCAGGAATGGTAAGGTACTTTTGTAATTTCTGGGGTTTTTTTTGTTTTGTTTTGGTTTTTTGTTTTTGTTTTCTTTTGTTTTGTGGTTTTTTTTTTTTTTTAGGAGTGCAACTCCCTGAAATTCCAGATTGTGTCAAATGCAACACTTTTTTTCAACAGATTTGTTGTGTCACAAAAAAGCATCTGCCCAGCTTCAAAGGTGATGTTTGAGATTGAGGCTTCAGATGAGTTGAGGATTGTGACTAGGAGAGGGAGGGTGAGCAGGTATGTGATTAGGAGTTATTGGGGGGGGGGGGGGGGGTGGGCTTTGAAGGCAGCAGGGTGAGAAACAGTGTCTATTCAAGGGCCCCTCAAGGCTTTTTACCTGTGTAGTAGAGGCATTTACATGTCTTACAGCATACGAGCTTATCCACTGCAGTCACAGAAATGCCATGTAACTTTGCCTCTCTCTAACCCGGGTGCCGCTCATAATAACAGGCACAGCCTTGGACTCGGGATGAAGCTGGAGCCTCGAGGACCCAGGTACATTCTGGAGAGGGCAAGTAGCTGACTTGCTGGGATTTGGCCCACATAACACTAAACTCATACATTGTTTTTTGTTTTCTTCATTGTAGCTGTGTGAGAGGCTAACAGGCGATCATGGGGCCCTCCGAGGCAGACTCATCTGAGGTCCAACGTGGACTCACATCACCGGTCATCTAAAATATAAGCCAGGGGCCGCGGCCTGAAGATGGGATGATAGGAGAGTACTGGGTTGGAAATTCCTGGGACTGATGTAAAAATTAGCAGAGGGTAAAGGGATATCCTCTAAGAGGTCTCTTAGGACAGCTAAAGGGAGAGGCTTTACTTTTGATTGCAGCTGTAGGATGTGCAGTGCAGAACAGCTCTGGTCTGTGTCGTGTTGTGTACTGTGTT
The DNA here is from genome assembly GCF_027477595.1 of Haemorhous mexicanus. Lineage (NCBI taxonomy): Eukaryota > Metazoa > Chordata > Aves > Passeriformes > Fringillidae > Haemorhous > Haemorhous mexicanus. The sequence continues at coordinate 11,995,059 of NC_082381.1, forward strand.
ACCAGGTGTGTCTTTGGGATCAGATATGTCTGCCTTTTCCCCTCGAGGCCCTTATCACAAGCATCAGCCGTCACCTCTCGGGTCTCGAACTTTTGCACTCCTCGGCACGATGTCCGAGTCGCTTCTCAGAAGCGAGTTGGATGTCTTTTGAGGCCTTGTTCCCAGCTGTATCACCATCCATCCATTCTGGCTGTGAGTTGTAATGTCCTGGGGCTTATAAGATTGTCTGATATGGAGAGCATTCTACACATAGCATTTTCTCACAGCCATCTTGATCATCGTGACCAACAGTTCCTATAACAGGTCGCTCTGTTCCAGTCTTTTCTTCTGCTCCTTGGAGGAGCCTCATGCATCTGCTGTTGCGTTAGCAGCAGTCATCTCTTTTGGCATCCTCTCGCTCCTTGCCATTATTAATCTTGCCAGGAATTTTTCTCTCATCCTTGTGTCACACTGCTTGCAGCATAATGTGTTGTTTGTGTTTAGCATCCCCTCGTTTGTCACATTCTGTGTCACGGGTGTCCACACGTTTGTGCCGGAGCTGCTCTGCCCTGCTGCATAGCCTGTTATAATAGGACAAGCCTCAGGGACCTGGAATTTGTAATGTGGGGACTCTAGATGCTATTCCTAGATTGACATAAGGTGCTTGTGGCTGAGTTATCCTGCAGCTGTTTGACTTTTGTCCTTTCTTTCAGATGCAGAAGGATAAAATCTGTGCCAGAGGGCCCCATTCCGGACGAGGGGGTTCTCACGAGCAGGTCAGTCACTGTTTGTATCTGCAGAGGAAGCATAAATGGTGACTCTGTTTCAGCACTGTTCTTTGTCTTAATTTTCAGGAAGTCAAGGCAGATAGCAGCAGTTAAGGCTGAGTGGGCAAGGTGAGCATTGAGTAGTGCACAGAAGTAGTTGTTATTGCTCAGGTCTCACCTTCTGGTGCAGCTCTAAGCATCCATTCTCGTTTGTGCGCTTTAGGCAATCGACTTGGCGTGTGTCCAGCCCCCGTCACCAACAGGCCGATGCACTGGGTTTGCCGCTCCCGTGAGCCCTCTGAACGTATTACAGGACTTGATGATGAAGCCTTCAAATATTCCGTTTCACAGTCCAGTCTGGGTAGCCCTCGGGAATGGCCGTGGAGTTGCGGTGAGTCTAGGAGGTAGGGGATAGGAGCAAGGGTCCCCTCAGGTTTCGGCAATGCCAAATCACCTTGTCTCTGCTTAACCCAGGCAGACCCCGCAACGACAGGGTCAGCCTCAGAGTCCGGCTGAAGCGTGTGACCTGAGGAGCCGGGCATTCTTAGGAGAATGGTGAGTAGCAGACGTGTTGGATTTTGTCAAATGTGCTGCTAAGCTTGTGCACTGATGTTTGGTTTTCCTTCTCTTGGCAGAGTAAGAGGCAACAGACTGGAGACAGCAAGGACTTGCCAGATGGCGAGGCCTCTTTTGCACCTGACAGAGACTGGCATGCCCACCTCTCTGAGAGATAAGTAGAGGGCTGCGACCCACAGAGGGGATGAAAGCGGGGTGCCGGGTTAGGAGTCACTGGGAGGGGATTTCGAGTCTGCTTTGGAGACCAGGATGTCCAAGCAGTGGCCCCTTAGGCCCCATAAAGTGTCACTTTTGATCACAGCGCTGAGGTGCGCAGGGCAGGGCAGTCCCGGCGTGTGTCACGTCACATGTTTATCGTGCATTATGTGTTGTCTGGATATCCCACGTCACATGTCTTTTACCTTAGCCCTTTGAGGGGCCTATCAGAAACCTTGGCACCATTCTTAGCATCCGTGATCTCTGCGTTCCTTGTCCTGGCACCCATGCCATAGAACTTTTGACTTGGCAGCTCAGCCAGGCATCAGACAGGCATCTCTCTTTAGAAGCATCCAGTCAGATGTCTCTTCAGGTCCTGTTCTGAGCTGTACGGACAGCCGTGCCCCACAAGGATCCATTATGGCCGATTAGGACTCGTAAGAATGTGAGGATAGGTAGAGGACTCTGACCGTAGGATTCCCAGGCATCCATCTTTGCAGTTCTTGGAATAAATCATTCAGTTAGCATCTTCTTTCTCCAGTGTTCTCTGGGCCTCATCAGCTCTCCATCAGTCCCACCTCGGTCATCTCATTTTGCATTCTCTCGGTCCTTGCAGTCATTCCTCTTGCCAAGAAATTTCTGTCTGTGTTGTGTCCCCGTTGTTTGTCACGTCCTGTCTGTCCTGTGTCACGGGTGTCTGCACATATTTGTGCCAGAGCTGCTCTGCCCTGCTGCATAGCCTGGTATAATAGGACAAGTCCCGGGGACTTGAAGTTTGTAATGTGGGGTGCAGTTGGACTCTAGATGGCATTCCTAGATTGACATGGGATGTCTGGAGCTGTGTAGTTGTCCTGCAGACCTTTGACTTTTGTCCTAACTTTCTTTCAGATGCAGATGCATTACATCCGTGCCAGAGCGCCTCATCCCAGGTGAGTGGGTTCCCCTGAACAGGTCAGTCTCTGTTCTCTGCGGGGGGAGTGTAAAGTGTGACTGTTACAGCACTGTTCCTTGCCTTTATTTTCAGGAAGTCAAGCTGGATAGCAGTGGCCAAGTTGAAGAGGGCAAGGTGAGCAGTGACTAGCGGGCAGAAGCTTCTGTTATTGCTCAAGTCTCACTTTCCGGTGGAACTCTAAGCATCCGTTCTCGTTTGCACACTTTAGGCAATCGACTCGGCGTACGTCCAGCCCCCGTCACCAACCGGCCGATGCACCTGGTTTCCTGCAAATGTGAGCCCCGTGGAAGTGTTACAGGAGTCTGTGATGATGAAGCCTTCAACTTTTCTATTTCATGGTCCCATCCTGGCAGCCCTCAGGAACGGCCGAAGAGTTGCGGTGAGTCAAGGAGGCAGGGAGGAGGAGGGAGGCTCCGCTCAGGTCTCAGCAATGCCAGATCACCTTGTCTCCACTTTAACCCAGGTGCACCCTGCGACAACGGCGTCAGCTGCCGAGCAGGCCTGAAGCATGCGGCCCGAGGAGCCGGGCATTCTCAGGAGAACGGTGAGTAGTAGAATTGTCACGTTTTGGCCGCTGTGCCGCTAAGATTTTGCGCTCACGTTTGGTTTCCTTTCTTCTGGCAGACTAAGAGACAACAGCCTGGTGTCAGCAGGGACTTCCCAGATAGCGGGTCCGCCTTCTTTCCACCCAGCACGGATCGGCACGCCCACCTGTCCGAGAGATAAGTAGAGGGCTACGACCCACAGAGGGGATGAAAGCGGGGTCTGGGTCACAACTCACGGGGAGGGGATTTTGATTTGGCTTTGGAGACGGGGATGTCCAAGTAATGCCCCCTTAGGCCCCGTAAAGGTAAAATGTCGCTTTTGATCACAGTGCCGAGGTGCACAGGGCAGAGCAGTCCCGGTGTGTGTCGTGTCACTTGTCTAGCGTGCATTCTGTGTTGTTTGGATATGTCATGTCTTTTACCTCAGGCCTTTGAGGGGCCGATCAGAAACCCCTCTTGGCATCTGTGATCTGCGTTCTTTATTCTGGCACCAATGCCTTAGAACTTCTGACTTGGGAGCTCAGACTGCCATCAGACTCGCATGTCTCTTTAGAAGCATCCAGTCAGATGTCTTCTCAGGTCTTGTTCCGAGCTGTATGGACAGCTGCGCCCCACAAAGATCCAGTATGGCAGGTTAGGACTTGTCAGAATGCGAGGTTAGGCAGAGGATTGTGACAGTAGGATTCTTGGGCGTCCATCTTTGCGGTTCTTGGAATAAATCATTCAGTTAGCATCTTCTTCCTCCAGGGTTCTCTGAGCCTCATCAGCTCTCCATCGGTCCCACCTCGGTCATCTCATTTTGCATTCTCTCGGTCCTTGCAGTCATTTCCCTTGCCAAGAGATGTCTGTGTGTGTCGTGTCCCCCTTGTTTGTCACGTCCCGTCCCGTGTCAGGGGTGTCTGCACACATTTGTGTCGGAGCCGCTCTGCCCTGCCGCACAGCCTGGTGCAGTAGGAGAAGTCCCGGGGCCTTGAAGTTTGTAATGTGGGGTGTTGTTGGACTCTAGATGGGATTTGTAGATGGGCACAAGATGTCTGGAGCTCTGCAAGTTAAGTTATCCTGCAACAGTTTGACTGTTGCCCTAACTTTTCTTTCAGGTTCATATGGATCAAATCTGTGCCAGAGGGCCCTCTCCTGGGTGCGGGCATCCTCCTGAGCAGGTCAGTCACTCACTGTTTGTCTCTGCAGCAGAAGTGTAAATGTTGACTGTTACAGCACTGTTCTTTGTCTTTCTTTTTAGGAAGTCAAGGCAGAGAGCCGCAGTCAAGGCCAAGTGGTCAAGGTGAGCATTGAGTAGTGTACAGAAGCAGTTATTGCTGAGGTCTCAGGTTCCGCTGCAGCTCTCAGCATCCGTTCTCGTTTGTGCACTTTAGGCAATCGACTCGGCGTACGTGCAGCCCCCGTCACCAACCGGCCGATGCACCTGGTTTCTTGCAAATGCAAGTCGTGTGGAAGTATTACAGGACTCTGTGATGATGAAGCCTTCAAATTTTCTATTTCATGGTCCCATCCTGGCAGCCCTCAGGAACGGCCGAGGAGTTGCGGTGAGTCGAGGAGGCAGGGAGGAGGAGGGAGGCTCCGCTCAGGTCTCAGCAATGCCAGATCACCTTGTCACCACTTTAACCCAGGTGCACCCTGCGACAACGGCGTCAGCTGCCGAGCAGGCCTGAAGCATGCGGCCCGAGGAGCTGGGCATTCTCAGGAGAACGGTGAGTAGTAGAATTGTCACGTTTTGGCCGCTGTGCCGCTAAGATTTTGCGCTCACGTTTGGTTTCCTTTCTTCTGGCAGACTAAGAGACAGCAGTCGCTGGTGTCAGCAGGGACTTCCCAGACGGCGCGTCCGCTTTCCTTCACACCTGGCACGGATCGGCACGCCCACCGGTCCGAGAGATAAGTAGAGGGCTACGACCCACAGAGGGGATGAAAGCTGGGTCTGGGTCACGACTCACCTTGAGGGGATTTTGATCCAGCTTTGGAGACAGGGATGTCCAAGCAATGGCCCCTTAGGCCCTGTAAAGGGAAAGTATCACTTTTGATCAGAGTGCCAAGGTGCACAGGGCAGAGCAGTCCCGGTGTGTCTCGTGTCACTTGTCTAGCGTGCATTCTGTGTGTTTGGATATGTCATGTCTTTTACCTCAGGCCTTTGAGGGGCCGATCAGAAACCACTCTTGGCATCTGTGATCTGCGTTCTTTATTCTGGCACCAATGCCATAGAACCTTTGACTTAGGATCTCAGACTGCCATCAGAATAGCATGTCTCTTTAGAAGCATCCAGACAGATGTCTTCTCAGGTCTTGTTCTGAGCTGTATGGACAGCTGCGCCCCACAAAGATCCATTATGGCAGGTTAGGACTTGTCAGAATGCGAGGTTAGGCAGATGATTGTGACCGTAGGATTCTCGGGCGTCCATCTTTGCGGTTCTTGGAATAAATCATTCAGTTAGCATCTTCTTCCTCCAGGGTTCTCTGAGCCTCATCAGCTCTCCATCGGTCCCACCTCGGTCATCTCATTTTGCATTCTCTCGGTCCTTGCAGTCATTTCCCTTGCCAAGAGATTTCTGTCTGTGTCGTGTCCCCCTTGTTTGTCACGTCCCGTCCCGTGTCACGGGTGTCTGCACACATTTGTGCCGGAGCCGCTCTGCCCTGCCGCACAGCCTGGTGCAGTAGGAGAAGTCCCGGGGCCTTGAAGTTTGTAATGTGGGGTGTTGTGGACTCTAGATGGGCACAAGATGTCTGGAGCTCTGCCGGTTGTTATCTTGCAACAGTTTGACTATTGTCCTAACTTTTCTTTCAGGTTCATATGGATCAAATCTGTGCCAGAGGGCCCTCTCCTGGGTGCGGGCATCCTCCTGAGCAGGTCAGTCACTCACTGTTTGTCTCTGCAGCAGAAGCGTAAATGGTGACTCTGTTACATCAATGTTCTTTGTCTTTCTTTTTAAGAAGTCAAGGCAGAGAGCCGCAGTCAAGTCCGAGTAGGCAAGGTGAGCATTGATCAGTGTACAGGAGCAGTTGTTATTGCTCAAGTCTCACTTTCTGGTGCAACTCTAAGCATCCATTCTCGTTTGTGCACTTTAGGCAATCGACTCGGCGTACATGCAGCCCCCGTCACCAACCGGCCGATGCACCTGGTTTCCTGCATCGGTGAGCCCCGTGGAAGTATTACAGGAGTCTGTGATGATGAAGCCTTCAACTTTTCTATTTCATGGTCCCATCCTGGCAGCCCTCAGGAACGGCCAAGGAGATGCGGTGAGTCAAGGAGGCAGGGAGGAGGAGGGAGGCTCCACTCAGGTCTCAGCAATGCCAGATCACCTTGTCTCCACTTTAACCCAGGTGTGATGACGGTGTCAGCTGCCGAGCAGGCCTGAAGCGTGTGGTCCGAGGAGCCGGGCCTTCTCAGGAGAACGGTGAGTAGCAACACCGTCGTGTTTTGGCCGCTGTTCTGCTAAGATCGTGCACTCACATTTGGTTTCCTTTCTCCTGGCAGACTAAGAGACAACAGCCTGGTGTCAGCAGGGACTTCCCGGATAGCGGGTCCACTTTCTTTCCCCCCAGCACGGATCGGAACGCCCACCTGTCCGAGAGATAAGTAGAGGGCTACAACCCACAGAGGGGATGAAAGCAGGGTCTGGGTCACAACTCACGGGGAGGGGATTTTGATTTGGCTTTGGAGACGGGGAAGTCCAAGTAATGCCCCCTTAGGCCCAGTAAAGGTAAAATGTCGCTTTTGATCACAGTGCCGAGGTGCACAGGGCAGAGCAGTCCCGGTGTGTGTCGTGTCACTTGTCTAGCGTGCATTCTGTGTTGTTTGTTTGTATATGTCATGTCTTTTACCTCAGGCCTTTGAGGGGCCGATCAGAAACCACTCTTGGCATCTGTCATCTGCATTCTTTATTCTGGCACCAATGCCATAGACCCTTTGACTTAGGATCTCAGACTGCCATCAGAATAGCATGTCTCTTTAGAAGCATCCAGATAGATGTCTTCTCAGGTCTTGTTCTGAGCTGTATGGACAGCTGCGCCCCACAAAGATCCATTATGGCAGGTTAGGACTTGTCAGAATGCGAGGTTAGGCAGATGATTGTGACCGTAGGATTCTCGGGCGTCCATCTTTGCGGTTCTTGGAATAAATCATTCAGTTAGCATCTTCTTCCTCCAGGGTTCTCTGAGCCTCATCAGCTCTCCATCGGTCCCACCTCGGTCATCTCATTTTGCATTCTCTCGGTCCTTGCAGTCATTTCCCTTGCCAAGAGATGTCTGTGTGTGTCGTGTCCCCCTTGTTTGTCACGTCCCGTCCCGTGTCACGGGTGTCTGCACACATTTGTGCCGGAGCCGCTCTGCCCTGCCGCACAGCCTGGTGCAGTAGGAGAAGTCCCGGGGCCTTGAAGTTTGTAATGTGGGGTGTTGTTGGACTCTAGATGGGATTTGTAGATGGGCACAAGATGTCTGGAGCTCTGCAAGTTAAGTTATCCTGCAACAGTTTGACTGTTGCCCTAACTTTTTTTCAGATCCAGATGGATTAAATCTGTGCCAGAGGGCCCTATCCTGGGTGAGGGGGTCCCCTGAGCAAGTCAGTCACTGTTTGTCTCTGCAGCAGAATTGTAAATGGTGACTCTCTTATAGCAGTGTTCTTTCTTTTTAGGAAGTCAAGGTGGAGAGCAGCAGTCAAGGCCAAGTGGGCAAGGTGAGCATTGAGTAGTGTACAGAAGCAGTTATTGCTGAGGTCTCAGGTTCCGCTGCAGCTCTGAGCATCTGTTCTCGTTTGCGCACTTTAGGCAATCGACTCGGCGTACGTCCAGCCCCCGTCACCCACCGGCCGATGCACCTGGTTTCCTGCAAATGTGAGCCCCGTGGAAGTGTTACAGGAGTCTGTGATGAAGCTTTCAACTTTTCTATTTCATGGTCCCATCCTGGCAGCCCTCAGGAACGGCCGAGGAGTTGCGGTGAGTCGAGGAGGCAGGGAGGAGGAGGGAGGCTCCACTCAGGTCTCAGCAATGCCAGATCACCTTGTCACCACTTTAACCCAGGTGCACCCTGCGACAACGGCGTCAGCTGCCGAGCAGGCCTGAAGCATGCGGCCCGAGGAGCCGGGCATTCTCAGGAGAACGGTGAGTAGTAGAATTGTCACGTTTTGGCCGCTGTGCCGCTAAGATTTTGCGCTCACATTTGGTTTCCTTTCTTCTGGCAGACTAAGAGAACAGCCCGGTGTCAGCAGGGACTTCCCAGATAGCGGGTCCGCCTTCTTTCCACCCAGCACGGATCGGCACGCCCACCTGTCCGAGAGATAAGTAGAGGGCTACGACCCACAGAGGGGATGAAAGCGGGGTCTGGGTCACAACTCACGGGGAGGGGATTTTGATTTGGCTTTGGAGACGGGGATGTCCAAGTAATGCCCCCTTAGGCCCCGTAAAGGTAAAATGTCGCTTTTGATCACAGTGCCGAGGTGCACAGGGCAGAGCAGTCCCGGTGTGTGTCGTGTCACTTGTCTAGCGTGCATTCTGTGTTGTTTGTATATGTCATGTCTTTTACCTCAGGCCTTTGAGGGGCCGATCAGAAACCACTCTTGGCATCTGTGATCTGCGTTCTTTATTCTGGCACCAATGCCTTAGAACTTCTGACTTGGGAGCTCAGACTGCCATCAGACTCGCATGTCTCTTTAGAAGCATCCAGACAGATGTCTTCTCAGGTCTTGTTCCGAGCTGTATGGACAGCTGCGCCCCACAAAGATCCAGTATGGCAGGTTAGGACTTGTCAGAATGCGAGGTTAGGCAGAGGATTGTGACAGTAGGATTCTTGGGCGTCCATCTTTGCGGTTCTTGGAATAAATCATTCAGTTAGCATCTTCTTCCTCCAGGGTTCTCTGAGCCTCATCAGCTCTCCATCGGTCCCACCTCGGTCATCTCATTTTGCATTCTCTCGGTCCTTGCAGTCATTTCCCTTGCCAAGAGATTTCTGTCTGTGTCGTGTCCCCCTTGTTTGTCACGTCCCGTCCCGTGTCAGGGGTGTCTGCACACATTTGTGTCGGAGCCGCTCTGCCCTGCCGCACAGCCTGGTGCAGTAGGAGAAGTCCCGGGGCCTTGAAGTTTGTAATGTGGGGTGTTGTTGGACTCTAGATGGGATTTGTAGATGGGCACAAGATGTCTGGAGCTCTGCAAGTTAAGTTATCCTGCAACAGTTTGACTGTTGCCCTAACTTTTTTTCAGATCCAGATGGATTAAATCTGTGCCAGAGGGCCCTATCCTGGGTGAGGGGGTCCCCTGAGCAAGTCAGTCACTGTTTGTCTCTGCAGCAGAAGTGTAAATGGTGACTCTGTTATAGCAGTGTTCTTTCTTTTTAGGAAGTCAAGGCCGAGAGCAGCAGTCAAGGCCAAGTGGGCAAGGTGAGCATTGAGTAGTGTACAGAAGCAGTTATTGCTGAGGTCTCAGGTTCCGCTGCAGCTCTGAGCATCCGTTCTCGTTTGCGCACTTTAGGCAATCGACTCGGCGTACGTCCAGCCCCCGTCACCCACCGGCCGATGCACCTGGTTTCCTGCATCGGTGAGCCCCGTGGAAGTGTTACAGGAGTCTGTGATGAAGCTTTCAACTTTTCTATTTCATGGTCCCATCCTGGCAGCCCTCAGGAACGGCCGAGGAGTTGCGGTGAGTCGAGGAGGCAGGGAGGAGGAGGGAGGCTCCACTCAGGTCTCAGCAATGCCAGATCACCTTGTCTCCACTTTAACCCAGGTGCACCCTGCGACAACGGCGTCAGCTGCCGAGCAGGCCTGAAGAGTGTGGCCCGAGGAGCCGGGCATTCTCAGGAGAACGGTGAGTAGGAAAATTGTCACGTTTTGGCCGCTGTGCTGCTAAGATTTTGCGCTCACGTTTGGTTTCCTTTCTTCTGGCAGACTAAGAGACAACAGCCTGGTGTCAGCAGGGACTTCCCAGATAGCGGGTCTGCCTTCTTTCCACCCAGCACGGATCGGCACGCCCACCTGTCCGAGAGATAAGTAGAGGGCTACGACCCACAGAGGGGATGAAAGCGGGGTCTGGGTCACAACTCACGGGGAGGGGATTTTGATTTGGCTTTGGAGACGGGGATGTCCAAGTAATGCCCCCTTAGGCCCCGTAAAGGTAAAATGTCGCTTTTGATCACAGTGCCGAGGTGCACAGGGCAGAGCAGTCCCGGTGTGTGTCGTGTCACTTGTCTAGCGTGCATTCTGTGTTGTTTGTTTGTATATGTCATGTCTTTTACCTCAGGCCTTTGAGGGGCCGATCAGAAACCACTCTTGGCATCTGTGATCTGCGTTCTTTATTCTGGCACCAATGCCTTAGAACTTCTGACTTGGGAGCTCAGACTGCCATCAGACTCGCATGTCTCTTTAGAAGCATCCAGACAGATGTCTTCTCAGGTCTTGTTCCGAGCTGTATGGACAGCTGCGCCCCACAAAGATCCAGTATGGCAGGTTAGGACTTGTCAGAATGCGAGGTTAGGCAGAGGATTGTGACCGTAGGATTCTCGGGCGTCCATCTTTGCGGTTCTTGGAATAAATCATTCAGTTAGCATCTTCTTCCTCCAGGGTTCTCTGAGCCTCATCAGCTCTCCATCGGTCCCACCTCGGTCATCTCATTTTGCATTCTCTCGGTCCTTGCAGTCATTTCCCTTGCCAAGAGATTTCTGTCTGTGTCGTGTCCCCCTTGTTTGTCACGTCCCGTCCCGTGTCACGGGTGTCTGCACATATTTGTGCCGGAGCCGCTCTGCCCTGCCGCACAGCCTGGTGCAGTAGGAGAAGTCCCGGGGCCTTGAAGTTTGTAATGTGGGGTGTTGTTGGACTCTAGATGGGATTTGTAGACAGACACAAGATATCTGGCGCTCTTAAGTTATCCTGCAACAGTTTGACTTTTGTCCTAACTTTTTTTTCAGATGCAGAAGGATAAAATCCATGGCAGAGCACCCCATCCCGGGTGAGGCGTTTCCCCCGAGCAGGTCAGTCACTGCTTGCGCCTGCAGGGGAAGCATAAATGGTGACTCTGTTACAGCACTGTTCTTTGTCTTTCCTTTCAGGAAGTCAAGGCAGGGCGCAGCAGTCAAGGCTGAGTGGGCAAGGTGAGCGTTGAGTAGAGTACAGAGGCAGTTGTTATTGCTGAGGTCTCAGTTTCTGGGGCGGCTCTAAGTTTCTACAACTTTTTTTTATAGGTGGTCCACTTGCTATCTATCATGGCCAAGCACGCCCATGCCAGGTGGGTGTAATCTTAAGGTATCGGTGTGGCATACTTGTCAGATTAGGGAGGTTGGGTTTTCACAGTATCTCAGCATGCTTTTCTGCTTCGTTTCTTTGCAGGTGCTGTTGCTGCCCTAGGCATGCCAGGGAACAGACGAGAGCAGGTGAGTCGGTGTTTAGGCGGGGTGACTCATAGGTGAGTTTTAAGCAGCAGCATGCTAAGCGTGTACCTTGTCTTTTTGCAGGCGTCTTCTGGGCAGCTTCCGGAGTCAAATCAAGATTTGAGGTGATCTGGGGCAGCGGTGGGGAGGAGTCCTGGGGATTACTCCTTTTGAGGGCAATAGTCACCTTTTCTGTTTTGTCTTAGGCACCCTGTGGAGATTTGTAGCCAAAGTTTGCAAGCGGCAGCACCGAAGCACACGCGGAGAACGTCTCGACGTCCACGTCCAACCGACGATGGAATTCGTCCGCCCGTTTTCCAAAAGATAAGTGTCGGGGCCAGTAGTTGGGAGAAGGGGAAAAACCTTTACTATCACAGGGGGCAATTTGATGTCAGCTTAGCACAGAGGTCTGTAGTGGGACAAGCTCTCTGGAAGTAAAGGGAGAGGGTTTCTCTTCAGCCTCACCAGAGCCTTTGCCGGGCAGGGCAGTTCCGACCCATCTCCACATTGTCGTAAACCGAGTCATCAGCCTTCTTCAACTCGACATCGTCACGGATCTTTCACCCGAGGAGCTCGCCTTCAGGTCCGGAGCTACGGCCACCGTCAACCGGCGGTCTCCACTTCCTTCTCTAGGCCCACCGAGCCTCTCGAGCATCCTCTTAACTGCTTTGGCACTAACTTTTTTTAACGAGTTACGTTTCATCATTACATCCTATCGTCATAGGGCTTTCTTTCCTTTAGCATCATCAGCCCCCGGCTCATCTCGCGCTAGCCATCTCGGGTCCATAAGGTGAAAGCGCCAGGCAGTTTCCACTCGTCTCTCCGTCACATCATCCGCGTCTACGTTACGTCATCCATGTCCGTGTCACGTAGTCCGTCTCCACCGTCTTCCACGTCGTAGGCCTTCGTTCCATCCTGGCTCTTTACGGGCACTATTTCGCGCCACATCGGCCGTATTTTACACACATTCCTTCACTTATTCCGGCATCTTTAAATCTTTACTCTTTGAGACAGGAAGGATTACACAAGATGTCCTCATCCATCTTCCTTCTCGCTACCGGCTTCGGTAGCGCCTTTTCTTCCACGCCATTCTCTCGGACTTTTAGAGGGAGCGTCTTACACCCTCCTCACGTGACCGCAGTAGTTCTCTAGGTTCCATCTTCTCAAAGGGTATAGGGCTCAAGAATTAATCTTTCAGAGAGTTATGTCAAATCCTGGCTTATACCTTATCTACCCGTGTTGGCTTATACTCTGTGTACTTATACTGTATCTACCTGCGTTGGCTTATATTGTATGTACTTTATATTGTCTGTACCTATGTTGGCTTATAGTGTATGTACTTATATTGTCTGTACCTATGTTGGCTTATAGTGTATGTACTTATATTGTCTGTACCTATGTTGGCTTATATTGTCTGTAATTATGTTGGCCTATAGTGTATGTACTTATATTGTCTGTACCTATGTTGGCTTATATTGTCTGTAATTTTGTTGGCTTATAGTGTCTGTACCTTTAGTGTCTGTACCTATGTTGGCTTATATTGTCTGTAATTTTGTTGGCTTATAGTGTCTGTACCTTTAGTGTCTGTACCTATGTTGGCTTATATTGTCTGTAATTTTGTTGGCTTATAGTGTCTGTACTTATATTGTCTGTACCTATGTTGGCTTATATTGTCTGTAATTATGTTGGCTTATAGTGTCTGTACTTATAGTGTCTGTACCTATGTTGGCTTATAGTGTCTGTACCTATGTTGGCTTATAGTGTCTGTACTTATAGTGTCTGTACCTATGTTGGCTTATAGTGTCTGTACCTATAGTGTCTGTACCTATGTTGGCTTATAGTGTCTGTACCTATGTTGGCTTATAGTGTCTGTGCTTATAGTGTCTGTACCTATGTTGGCTTATAGTGTCTGTACTTATAGTGTCTGTACCTATGTTGGCTTATAGTGTCTGTACCTATAGTGTCTGTACCTATGTTGGCTTATAGTTTATGTACTTGTATTGTCTGTAATTATGGTGGCTTATAGTTTATGTACTTGTATTGTCTGTAATTATGGTGGCTTATAGTTTATGTACTTGTATTGTCTGTAATTATGGTGGCTTATAGTTTATGTACTTGTATTGTCTGTAATTATGGTGGCTTATATTGTCTGTAATTATGTTGGCTTATAGTGTATGTACTTAGCGTCTGTACTTACACCATACGTACACTTGCACCGTACGTGTCGGCTTATATCGTGTTTACTTATTTTGTACCTGTTACGATTGGAGCTGCCCTGCCCTGGCACGTAGTCACAGCTAGGTAGAACAGTTACAAAAACTTTACCACTCATCTGTCTTCTATGGGACTGTGGGTAGAAATTTTATCGGTCTGGAGCGGGGACAAGTCCTAGTTGTCAGCCCCCTGTTGACCACTTCCTCTTGTCTCGCAGGTCCCCGAGGCTACCGATTTTCCCCAGAATCTACCATTTGACTTCGAGGAGCAGCAGCCAGAAGATGCATCGAAGCACGTTCTCCAGCGTTTCAAGTAAGGGCCGCAGCGAGCATCCAAGTCGGAAGAGTGCGAGAGCACGTGGCCGTCCGCGTCCGCTTGTCTCCGCTCGTGTGAGTGCATGCTGACCGGATCTAACCTTGTGTGTATGACCTTTTGCTTTTCAGATTTTTCAACTAATTTATAAATTTAGAATAAAAAATCCCCAGCCAGGGGGTTTTTTTTTTTCCCCCCCGGCTGGGTTTTTTTTTCCTCGGTCCCGGCCGGTCCGCGAGGCGACGTTCATCGCCAAAGTTTGGACGCGGACCGTCCAGGGACCGGGGTTTTCGTCAGGCAGGAGGACTTTTTGGAGGCTCCCGGGAACCACGTTCCCCAGGAGCCGTGCGAATGTGTGCCGGTTGTTAGCAGAGTGAATAAGATGTGAGCAACGGTGGGTTTGTGCGTAAGCTGAAGGAAGCGTGTGTGTGTGTGTGTGTTGAAGGGTTTTAACCTTGTATGACTTTTGCCTTTCAGGTTTTTCAACTCATTTTTAAATTTAGAATAAAAAATCCCCAGCCGGGGGGTTTTTTTTTTTTTCCCCCCCGGCTGGGTTTTTTTTTCCTCGGTCCCGGTCGGTCCGCGAGGCGACGTTCATCGCCAAAGTTCGGGCGCGGACCGTCCAGGGGCCGGGGTTTTCGTCAGGCAGGAGGATTTTTTGGAGGCTCCCGGGAACCCCGTTCCCCAGGAGCCGTGCGAATGTGTGCCGGTTGTTAGCAGAGTGAATAAGATGTGAGCAATGGTGGGTTTGTGCGTAAGCTGAAGGAAGCGTGTGTGTGTGTGTGTGTTGAAGGGTTTTAACCTTGTATGACTTTTGCCTTTCAGGTTTTTCAACTCATTTTTAAATTTAGAATAAAAAATCCCCAGCCGGGGGGTTTTTTTTTTTTTCCCCCCGGCTGGGTTTTTTTTTCCTCGGTCCCGGTCGGTCCGCGAGGCGACGTTCATCGCCAAAGTTCGGGCGCGGACCGTCCAGGGGCCGGGGTTTTCGTCAGGCAGGAGGATTTTTTGGAGGCTCCCGGGAACCCCGTTCCCCAGGAGCCGTGCGAATGTGTGCCGGTTGTTAGCAGAGTGAATAAGATGTGAGCAACGGTGGGTTTGTGCGTAAGCTGAAGGAAGCGTGTGTGTTGAAGGGTTTTAACCTTGTATGACTTTTGCCTTTCAGGTTTTTCAACTCATTTTTAAATTTAGAATAAAAAATCCCCAGCCGGGGGGTTTTTTTTTTTTTCCCCCCCGGCTGGGTTTTTTTTTCCTCGGTCCCGGTCGGTCCGCGAGGCGACGTTCATCGCCAAAGTTCGGGCGCGGACCGTCCAGGGGCCGGGGTTTTCGTCAGGCAGGAGGATTTATTCGGAGGCTCCCGGGAACAGCGTTCCCGAGGACCAAAGATTGCCAGGGTGTAATTTAGCAGTTGCGCTCAGAGCGACGGTGATTTTGTGTCGGAAGGGGGCGTTAATGGTAGATGAGCGTTGTTTTCAACGTGCTTTTGTTGTTTTGGGTTTCCTGTAACAATAAATCAACCTGTAATGAAAATATGAAAAAGGTTATCGCAGTGTGTTAATCTGTATTGCTCTGTATTGCTCTGTATTGCTCTGTATTGCTCTGTATTGCTCTGTATTGCTCTGTATTGCTCTGTATTGCTCTGTATTGCTCTGTATTGCTCTGTGTTGCTCTGTGTTGCTCTGTGTTGCCTTTCCCCGTATTGCTCTGTATTGCTCTGTGTTGGCATCAGCTGCTGCCTTTCCCCGTATTGCTCTGTATTGCTCTGTGTTGGCATCAGCTGCTGCCTTTCCCCCGTATTGCTCTGTATTGCTCTGTGTTGGCATCAGCTGCTGCCTTTCCCCCGTATTGCTCTGTATTGCTCTGTGTTGGCATCAGCTGCTGCCTTTCCCCCGTATTGCTCTGTGTTGGCATCAGCTGCTGCCTTTCCCCCATATTGCTCTGTGTTGGCATCAGCTGCTGCCTTTCCCCCGTATTGCTCTGTGTTGGCATCAGCTGCTGCCTTTCCCCCGTATTGCTCTGTATGTAAATTAGACTTTTACCAGTGTGTCTATAGATTGTATCCGTACTTGCATTTGTATAGACAGTTTCCATGTATTTTGCTGAAGTGTAAATAAAAATATTCATTTAATAAAGTTGAATCAACCCTAATAAAGACAACCCCTACCCCCACCCTGGCCCCTGCCTCCTTTCCGTGTGGTTTTGTCTTTTTCTTTTCCACTGTATTTCTTCCTTTTGCTCCTCACTTTACTTTTCTATTTCCGACTTGACTCCATTTCCATCCGTCTCTAACCTTTTGTTTCCGTCTCTCACCCTTTCTAGCTCCGCGCCTCCGCCTCTGTAACTCTGTAACTCTGTTTCCATATGCTTCCTTTCTTCCGTTTGTCCATTTCCCTATTTGTCTCTGACCGTATTCATTTTTCTGTCTGTCGTCTATAATTTGCACCTTCTTTCTTTCCCCTCTAAACCTTAACTTTTCTCCCTTCTTTTCCGCTCCGTGTTCTCTTTTTACTCGGTCCGTCTTCTTCGCTCGTACTCTTTTTGTTTTTCACTCTAGCCCAAGCCTTCACTTCAACTCTAACCCTAACCGCTTTCCCTCCCAACTCCTCTTCTCCTTCACTCTCTCCCTTTCCTTTTTATTTTCATTCTAACTCCTAACTCCTCTCCTTCTTCAGTTTCTCCCTCTCCTCTTTCCTTTCCTTCTCCTCCCTTCCTTCAATCTTTTTTCTCTCTCCCTCTCTTTTACTCATGCTTTTCCTTTTTCTATTCTCTCTACCTCTGTTTTCTCTACCTCCCTCCCTCTCTACTTTTCTTTTCTCCCCCTTTGTGTTCTTTTCTCTCCTCTCTCTCTCTCTCTCTCTGTTCTTTTTCCTCTCTCTCTCTCTCTGTTCTTTTCCCTCTCTCTCTCTCCCCCTCTCTCTCTCTGTTCTTTTCCCTCTCTCTCTCTGTTCTTTTCCCTCTCCTCTCTCTCTGTTCTTTTCCCTCTCCTCTCTCTCCTCTCCTCTCTCTCTCTCTCTGTTCTTTTCCCTCTCTGTTCTTTTCTCTCTTCTCTCTCTCTGTTCTTTTCTCTCTTCTCTCTCTCTGTTCTTTTCTCTCTTCTCTCTCTCTCTCTCTGTTCTTTTCTCTCTTCTCTCTCTCTGTTCTTTTCTCTCTTCTCTCTCTCTCTCTCTGTTCTTTTCTCTCTTCTCTCTCTCTCTGTTCTTTTCTCTCTTCTCTCTCTCTCTCTGTTCTTTTCTCTCTTCTCTCTCCCCCTCCTCTCTAACTTGTCTTCCTTTCTAGCTTTAGAATACAAATGCAGCAGTAGAAACTTTCAGGCTCCCCGGGAATAAAAGAAAAAAATTAAAAAAAAAAAAAAAAAAGAAACACCCTTTTACTCCCGGGGAGCCTGAAATTTTCTACTGCTGCACCAGACATATAGTTTTTATTCTTTTTAGCTATATACCCCCTATAGGGACCCATAATCCCTACCCCCCCCCCCCCCACCTGGTCCCAGTCCACAATAACCACCAGCCCCAACCCACCCCAGACAACACCGCCATCTTTGCAGCCGATCATGTGACACCCCCCCCCCCCCCCCCCCCCCCCCGGGCGCCGCCATATTGCCCCACCACCACGTGACGCCCGGGCGCCGCCATATTGCCCCGCCACCACGTGACGCCCGGGCGCCGCCATATTGCCCCGCCACCACGTGACCCCCGGGCGCCGCCATATTGCCCCGCCACCACGTGACCCCCGGGCGCCGCCATATTGCCCCGCCACCACGTGACCCCCGGGCGCCGCCATATTGCCCCGCCACCACGCGACCCCCGGGCGCCGCCATTTTGCCCCGCCACCACGTGACCACATGGCCGGCGCCATATTGGATGCCAAAAGGTAATTAGAGGGACACCCCCCCAAAGACCACAACCGTAATGGTTTCAAACCCTACAATTTCAAGGCCCCCACATAACAACACAAGCCCACACCCACACACCATGATTGGTGGCTACAGCTGGGGCCTTGGCCCCAGATGCCAGTACCCAGGCCCAGGCCCCAAGCACCAGACCCAAGCACCCGCCCCACTGTTGCCAGGGGCTAGGGTGTACACTTGGAGCTACATGCAGGAGTAATATGCACACGTTAGGGTTAGGGTGCGCGTTAGGGTTAGGGTGCGGGTTAGGGTTAGGGTGCGGGTTAGGGTTAGGGTGCGGGTTAGGGTTAGGGTGCGGGTTAGGGTGCGGGTTAGGGTGCGGGTTAGGGTTAGGGTGCGGGTTAGGGTTAGGGTGCGGGTTAGGGTGCAGGTTAGGGTGCGGGTTAGGGTTAGGGTTAGGGTGCAGGTTAGGGTGCGGGTTAGGGTTAGGGTTAGGGTTAGGGTTAGGGTTAGGGTTAGGGTTAGGGTTAGGGTTAGGGTTAGGGTTAGGGTTAGGGTTAGGGTTAGGGTTAGGGTTAGGGTTAGGGTTAGGGTTAGGGTTAGGGTGCGGGTTAGGGTGCGGGTTAGGGTTAGGGTGCGGGTTAGGGTTAGGGTGCGGGTTAGGGTTAGGGTGCGGGTTAGGGTGCGGGTTAGGGTTAGGGTGCGGGTTAGGGTTAGGGTGCGGGTTAGGGTTAGGGTTAGGGTTAGGGTTAGGGTGCGGGTTAGGGTTAGGGTTAGGGTGCGGGTTAGGGTTAGGGTGCGGGTTAGGGTGCGGGTTAGGGTTAGGGTTAGGGTTAGGGTTAGGGTTAGGGTTAGGGTTAGGGTTAGGGTGCGGGTTAGGGTGCGGGTTAGGGTTAGGGTTAGGGTTAGGGTTAGGGTTAGGGTTAGGGTTAGGGTTAGGGTTAGGGTTAGGGTTAGGGTTAGGGTTAGGGTTAGGGTTAGGGTTAGGGTTAGGGTTAGGGTTAGGGTAGGTTAGGGTTAGGGTTAGGGTTAGGGTTAGGGTTAGGGTTAGGGTTAGGTTAGGGTTAGGGTTAGGGTTAGGGTTAGGGTTAGGGTTAGGGTTAGGGTTAGGGTTAGGGTTAGGGTTAGGGTTAGGGTTAGGGTTAGGGTTAGGGTTAGGGTTAGGGTTAGGGTTAGGGTTAGGGTTAGGGTTAGGGTTAGGGTTAGGGTTAGGGTTAGGGTTAGGGTTAGGGTTAGGGTTAGGGTTAGGGTTAGGGTTAGGGTTAGGGTTAGGGTTAGGGTTAGGGTTAGGGTTAGGGTTAGGGTTAGGGTTAGGGTTAGGGTTAGGGTTAGGGTTAGGGTTAGGGTTAGGGTTAGGGTTAGGGTTAGGGTTAGGGTTAGGGTTAGGGTTAGGGTTAGGTTAGGGTTAGGGTTAGGGTTAGGGTTAGGGTTAGGGTTAGGGTTAGGGTTAGGGTTAGGGTTAGGGTTAGGGTTAGGGTTAGGGTTAGGGTTAGGGTTAGGGTTAGGGTTAGGGTTAGGGTTAGGGTTAGGGTTAGGGTTAGGGTTAGGGTTAGGGTTA